>NC_140581.1:258116141-258168641 GCF_964204655.1 Triturus cristatus | reverse complement strand
TCACAGTGCATATGCAACGTTACACTCGCCAGCACATATTTTATATTACAACTTTAGAGACTAGTTAGGTTACACAACACTGCCCTGTGCATATTACACTCCAAGGCGCATATCGCTTAGCACGCGCTAGTGCCTGTGCTATCTCGCGCTCTCCAATGAATCTGTCATTGCGCACAATGTATTGCACATTATATTTCACGCCCGGTTCATCTTATATCACACTTTTTGGTGCATAGTTCATACCATACACTATATCTAGTTTTCATTTTCAATCGTGCTCTCAGGACTATGTTCTATATAACACTGTGTTCACCTACCCTTTTCACGGGCATTACATTTTGCGATAGGGGGTGGAGGGTCAGGGGGTGTTTCTGCCAAGTGAGCCCGGAGTCACAGTCACAAACGTCCTCTTCTTCCTGAATAAAAGTGAGATTATGCTGCATACTTGTTCATATTTTAAGTAGTTCGCACAGACACAATGTTTTAAAAACAATAAAGTTCCTAATACCCGCCTTCTCTGAACAGTTAGCTTGCTGCCCCATCCCCTTCCTCCCTATCCTCTGTTGTGTGAATCCATGGACTAGCCTCCTCCCTCCTGCCATGCATGGTCTGATGTGCTGCCACTGCCCTCAATTTAGTATGATGTACCAGTCCACTCCTCCTGCCCTCCATTGCCCAATTCTATGCCCCATCATTGACCTCCTGCTTAAACTCTGTGCTTAGCTTGCTGCCCCTATTCTCCTTCCCCCTGCCCTCCGATGTCTTTGTGCATGCCCCTGCTCCATCCTTTTTGCCCACCATGTCCCATGGACCTGCCACTCCTATCTACTCTGAGTGTTCTGTTGAGCTTCCACTCCCCTCCCACCTGCCTAGCATTGTCAGATGACTGTAACCTGTCCCTGCCACCTCCACCCTGCCTGTCCACATGCCATGCCCCTATCCTCTTCCTCCTGTCCTACATGGTCCATTGTACTGCCACACCCTTCTGCCCTCCCTGGTCTGTTGTGCTGCAACTGCTCCTCCTGCCTGCCCCGTGTGGTCTGTTGTGAGGTCCCTTCCCCTGAACTTTCTTGTCTGTGCACAGGTCCTGACCCTCCCTTCTATCCTCCATTGTCCTTTGTGCATGCCCCTCCACCCTCCTTCTTGCCCATCATAGCCATTGTGCTGCCACTAACCCTCCCACTTGCCATGCATGGTCTTCTGTGCTGCCATGGCCCCTCCCACCTTCCCTGTGTGGTCAGTTAGCTGCCCCTGACCCCCTCCCACCTTCCCTCCATGGTCTGTGTGTATGCCATCACAGTCTCACTGTTGCTCTTCATGGTGTGTCTTGCTTCTAGTGCCCATCCTGCCTGACCTCCATGGCTATCTTGCTGCTCCTGCCCTGCCCCCTTGCCCCCAGCCCTACTCCCTCCCTCCTGGCTTGTCTGTTCCATTGTAATGCCCCTGATCCGTCCCTCCTGCCCTTTATGGTCTGTTATGCTGCAGCTTTCTCTCCTGTCTGTCCATTATGGTCAGCTAGCTACCATTGCCTCTTGCCCCTCTGTTCTCTGTTGTCCATGTGCATGGTCCTGTCCCCTCCCTCTTGCTTTCTATGGATTGTTGTGCTGCACTCCCGTCCTGCATGCCCTGTGTGGTGTATTGTGCTGCTGCAAACCCTGATGCCTGCCCTGCAGGGTCAGTTTGGTGCACCTCTCCATGTCCCTCCTGTCCTCTGTTATCCAAGTCCATGTCCCTATCCCATTTCCTTCCATGATCCAATGTACCATACTTGCGAACATTTTGAACTTGGTAAGAGGGAGATTTTGAAAAAAAACTGGGGTATTGATTTTCCCCTTTGAGTTACATTGAAAAAGAGGATATTGTAGACAGGAGACAGATCAAATAAAGCCCATTTGAGCTTAAAAACATTGGACGTTTCCTGGCTGAATCGGGTCTGTTGGCATGTATGGTTGTACTACCATTGCCTCTTCCTTCTGCCCACAATGGTCTATTACATTGCCACAGCCTTGAAGGAGGGTAGATTTTGTATCACAGGGGGCCCCTGGCCCGTTCTGTCCACACCTGAAGTATGAGACCCTTGTCCTTGCCCTGCCAGCTGCATTTGTAGGCCGTATTAAATTGACCAGCGGGTCCTGTGTTGCTATATAATTATCCTGAGACATCCTTACCACTCAGCCAGCATAAAACCCCTGTGTAGGCCCTTCTGTTCAATATGTAGGCCTCTTTGTTAAATTGACCATAGCTCTGCAATTTTAGTGTATAGCAGTCTGAAGGCAGGTCTGCGAGGCCTTCTGATCCAAACTAGTAGCCCCCACCCTACCCGAGTGCTCCGTGCTCGGTATCAAAGTTCAACATCCCCCTGAAGCTGTCGACATACAGTAGGCTGCATCCTGGACTGGTACTTGCTTCCTGGGCAGGTTTCCCGCTTTTAAGGAAGTGGCAACCGCAGAGCGTCAAGTTAGGAGAACTGAGGAGATTTTATACATGAATATATTGAATTCCTGTACAATACCCATTATTTTCTGCTTGCTCTATGGAACTTACGATAAGCGATTGGCCTGAGAGACTGACCTTTTCACCCAGTCCATTGTCAGCATTAAGTGGGTAAATGACGAAATGTCTGGTAAAATCTGCAGACGAAGCTTTTGGGTAGCATACGTAGGTAGATGTAGCGTGCAAAGGAGCCCACAAAATGATATAAAAAGGGAGCACCCACAGATATCGACGGACTACCTCGCCGTCTGTATGTAGGTTAACAGGCAGTGCAGGTGTTCCCCAAGAGCTGGGAGCTCTTGTCTTCCTTTGCTTAAAATGTCTTGCTCTGCTTTGCTTGAAGTATCTTATTCTATTTTACCTATATGAAATGTCATGTTATGTTTAACCATTGTTCTCTTTACTTTTGCATTTAAAAGATTTTGTATTGTAATTGCAGGAATGCTTGCTCTAAGAGTAAACGTGAGTGTTCCTAGGTAACATTTTCCTTGGTGTAACTTGTTTCTCATGATGCATTTATAGATGTGTTTTCTCTCTCTGTCTGTCAGTACATTAATTGAGATACAGAGAATATTATGACAGCTGTATGATTATCTGGATTCTGTATTTTGTACTTTATGTCTCTATTCTGCGGTTTCTTTGAAGTTGCATCTTCTCATTAAACTGCCATTGTATTCTGCCTCCAATTCCATGTCTCATATGTCTGTTTTCTTCATTTTTGGAGCAAGCGTTCCTAGGCACCCCGGCTCAAATTAAGGTGCCCCTTTTGTCCCTGACTCACTCTCCTGCTCAGTTCTGTGGTGGCTCCCGGGGATCTGGGGACCACCCCTAGCTTCCTTGACCCGTAATAGATCTTCCTTCCAACAGCCTCTCTTGCAAGTCCTGTATTGTTGGTTTGTTGCCCCTGCCCCCCTTTCCACTGCCCTCCATAGTCTGTTGTGCTTCCACGGCCCTTCCTGCCTGCTCAGTGTGGTTAAATTGTTGCCTTTGCACCCTCCTACCTGCCTTCAATTTTCAGAGTCCGTGCCCCTGGCCTCTGCCTCTCAACAGTATCCTAATGAACAACTAGATTGCTAACATTCTATATTTATTACAAAAGTGTGGAACGCCTGACATCATCTTGATGTAATCAAAACTGTAATACCTAGAGCATTTCCTTTAGAAATTACATATATGAGAGGGTCTTATTGGCATCAAAATTATGGTTAGTGCTCTAAAAGACTAAAATAAGGACATATTTTCTGAGTTTTCAAATAGCGACAAAGCACTTTTAAATTATTTGTTATCTTTATGTTTTTTTATCCAGTTGACCACTTGATTAAATGTTGCACTTAGGGGAGAGGATGTGCTTAGGGGAGAGGAAGTTTCTGCTTCAGCTCGACATTCTGTGATTCTGGTCAAATCACTTAGTCTCCCCATGTCTACAACCAAAATGAATTTGTTCTTGTGTGATGTAACCAATGCTCATGTAAAGCACTCCAATACCTGACAAGTCTGTACTATATAACACTGCAAAAACACAAAATAATAAGTGTTTTGCAAACTTCTGTCATTGGGCTATATTTGGGCTACATCTGGTTGATTTTGGGCTACATTTGGGCTCTTTTGTCTCCGGTGGCCATCTTGGGAGATTTATTTGTTATGAAGTTTCCTAATTTCCTCATGTACTGCAGTCTCCTCAGTAGGAAATGCTTTCAGTTTTTTACTTTGATTCCATCATGAAGGTATTCAGATATGTCACACATTTGCCATAAATTCTGAATGTTAGCACTCTAGTTGCTCATTAGATCACTGTAGTAAAACTACTGCACCATGGAAGTCTGCTCCTGGTATTAAAAGTGCATGTTTCAGTCTGCATGTCAGAATTTTTTAATGAAATAGAAGAGGATTTGAGAAGTCACTCAAAATGTGCCCTCATTTTCTTTCTTCAGCATTAATCATAATTTCTATGGCAAAATGAACCTCCTCATTGTGTTCCTTTTTAAATTAAATGTTTTAAGTGTTACCAGTTTATTCCAATCAAGATGGCTTCAGGTGTGCCATACTTTTGTCATAATGAAGACAGTAAGCGCTCTAGTTGTTTTTAAGAACATTCTGGGACATTCTGTCATTGGGCTATACTTGGGCTACATCTGGGTGATATTTGGGCTACATTTGGGCTCTTTTGTCTCTGGTGGCCATCTTGGGAGACTTATTTGTTATGAAGTTTCCTAATTTCCTCATTTACTGCAGTCTCCTCAGTAGGAAATACTTTCAGTTTTTTACTTTGATTCCATCAAGAAGGCATTCAGATGTGTCACACATTTGCCATAAATTCAGAATGTTAGCACTCTTTTTGCTCATTAGATCACTGTAGTAAAGCTACTGCTCACCAGGGAAAACTGCTGCTGGTATTGAAAGTGCATGTTTCAGTCTGCATGTCAGAATTTTTTAATGAAATAGAAGAGGATTTGAGAAGTCACTCAAAATGTGCCCTAATTTTTCTTTCTGCAGCACTAATCATACTTTTTATGGAAAAATGAACCCCCTCATTTTGTTCCTTTTTAAATTAAATGTTTTAAGAGTTACCACTTTAATCCAAGCAAGATGGCTTCAGGTGTGCCATACGTTTCTCATAAGTAGGACTGTTAGCGCTCTAGTAGTTCTTTGGAACACTCTGGGAAGCTGCAGTAGAACACAAAGGAATCAACTGACAGTCTCTGCCCTTGTTGGATGTACATGTTTTACTGAGAATGTCAGACTTCATTCTCACATGACTGAGAAAGATAATGTGAATTTACAGAAAATAAGCTCTCAGTTTAGCCTATAGATCACCTTCCAAACCTCTGTGGTAAAAGCATGAGAAAATATTTTTCTCTCAATCATGATATCCCAGCAGAAGGCTTTTTCACATGGTGAAATCACCTTAGAACATACCACAATTCCTAAAATGAGTATGGTACCATCAACAAATGATTTATAATGTAACTAAAGTCTTAAAACCTTCTATTAACTGCAATGCTTTTTAATGAGGTGCTATCATGTATATTGGTCCCAAGATGGCTGCCAACACTTCTTGGATGAAGTGCTGACAGCCAATCAGATCTCAGGATGAGATGTGTGGTTAGGCTCCGCCCACATATATATATGCTTTTAAATGCTATTTTCTCAGGAAATACTGAACAGATTTACACCAGACCTGCAAAAGGCACTTCCTTGACCTTATGGCTACCTCTCTGCCAAATTTCAAGTAATTCTGTTCAGCCGTTCGGGCTGTAGCTGTGTCTAAAGGTCCTATGGAAAAATGCATGGGGAAAACGCGTTTTGGGACCCCCCTTTTTTCTCGGCCCCTGCTTGACGAATCCCCCCGAGACTTTCAGGGTAGGAGCGGAGCGGAGCGCCCCACCTATTTTGAAAATTTCGCGAGGATTCGTCGACCGGCGCCAAAGTTATTCCAAATAGAATGTTGCGGATTTCCTATGGAAACAGGGTCCTAACTATAACTACCTACTGGCGACCGCCAGTAGGTAATATATATGATCGTTACCAGCTTCAAAGAAACGATGTCCAGGAAGCTGAATTCTTGTCAGCGCGTCTTTATTATCAAACGCCCAGTCACAAGAGTGACTGGGCGTTTGATAATAAAGACGCGCTGACAAGAATTCAGTGGCCTGGACATCGCTTCTTTGAAGCTGGTAACGATCGTTTGGATTTTGGGAGTCGCGATCCCGTCCGGGCCCGCCATTGTGAGTGGCTGGGATTTCTGTGCGAACCTGGTGGTGGAGAATATATATATCTATATCTATATCTATATCTATATCTATATCTATTACCTACTGGCGGTCGCCAGTAGGTAGTTATAGTTAGGACCACGTTTCCATAGGAAATCCGCAACATTCTATTTTGAATAACTTTGGCGCCGGTCGACGAATCCTCGCGAATTTTTAAAAATAGGTGGGGCGCTACGCTCCGCTCCTACCCTGAAAGTCTCGGGGGGATTCGTCAAGCGGGGGCTGAGATAAAAGGGGGGTCCCAAAACGCATTTTTCCCATGCATTTTTCCATAGGACCTTTAGACACAGCTACAGCTCGAACGGCTGAACAGAATTACTTGAAATTTGGCAGAGAGGTAGTCCTCAGGTCAAGGAAGTGCCTTTTGTAGGTTTGGTGTAAATCTGTTCAGTAGATTCTGAGAAAATAGCCTTTAAATCAATATATATATCTGAGCCAGCTTACGGTGCACTTACGGTACGCTTACCGTACGCGTACGGTGGCGTGCGCGAGCGCGATTCTGATTGGCCCTTAGATCTTAGTAAACATTCGAATCGGTCGAAACCAGGAAGCGGCGGCCGCCATTTTCTCTCTCGCACTCTGAGGGGGGAGCTGATAAACAAATGCCAAAAACATATAAAGGGGCTGTTTAGACAGCGCCCATGCACATAACCATGTTAGTTGAGTCTTCAAAGATCCCCCAAGGCAAAAAACGGGAATTTTTTATTTTTCGAAAATTTCGCCGATTACGCTTACCGTACGCTTACCGTACGCGTACGGTAAAAAATTATTTTTAAAAAAAAAACCACTCTCTCCACCCCGTGTGCAAATGGTGGCCGAAGGCCACCTTGTGTCCATGGCATATAAGAGCACAGCATTTCCCCAAAAAATTTCAACAGATTACCTATCACAAGGAAGCGCATAATATGTCCTCCATGTGCGCACGGTGCGCGAAGCGCATCGTGCGTACATGGCCCATCTAGCGTAACGTGGGCACGCGGTGCGCGTAGCGCACCGCGTGCCCACCGTGCGTGCACGGCACTAACTGCGTAAAGTGGGCGCGTACCGCGTGCTCACTGTGCGCGCACGGTGCGCGAAGCGCACCGTGCGCGCACGGAACGAACTGCGTTAAGTGGGCACGCACGCCACGAATGGCGTAAAGTAACTTAGCATTTAAAAAACCGTACAAATTCACTGAAAAAACCATAGGTTTCACACACGTTATAGTTAGGAATTAGCATTTAAAAAACCTTGCAAAATTCACTGAAAAAACCATAGGTTTCACACATGTTATAGTTAGCGGAAATTTTACTGATAAAAAACCAATGAAATTCCCCCGTTATAGTTAGAGCAGGAAACTATAACTCACGCGACCGCAATCTTCTGCTGATGACATATGTGTCTTTATGAAAAAAAAAATATTTGTAATATATGTATAGCTAAAAATTTATGGAAGAAGACATGGGCAAATAAGTGTCTAAATACAGTATTAGCATCAGCAGAGGATTGCGGTCGCGTGAGTTATAGTTTCCTGCACTAACTATAACGGGGGAATTTCATTGGTTTTTTATCAGTAAAATTTCCGCTAACTATAACATGTGTGAAACCTATGTTTTTTTCAGTGAATATATATATATATATATATATAGATATATATATATATATATATATATATAGATAGATATATATATATATATGTATATTATCTACTGGCGGTCACCAGTAGATAGTTATAGTTACAACCTAGTTTCCATAGGAAATCTCAAAATTCAATTTTGAATTACTTTGGCGCCGGTTGACGAATTCTCGCGAAATTTTCAAAACAAATGGGGCGCTCTGTTCAGCTCCTACCCTGAAAGTCTCGGGGTGATTCGTCAAGGGGGGCCGAGAAAAAGGGGGGGTCCCAAAACGCGTTTTCCCCATGCATTTTTCCATAGGACATTTAGTCGAAGGTACAGCCCGAACGGCTGAACAGAATTACGTGAAATTTGGCAGAGAGGTAGCCATAAGGTCAAGGAAGTGCCTTTTGAAGGTCTCGTGTAAATCTGTTCAGTATTTCCTGAGAAAATAGCATTTAAAAGCATATAAATATCTATACACGCGCATCGTGCGCGCACTGTGCGCGCACCGTGCGCGCACCCTGCCGTGCGCGAGCGCAATTCTGATTGGTTGTTAGATGTCGGTAAACATTCAAATCGGTCGAAACCAGGAAGTGTCGGCCGCCATATTGTCTCTCGCAGTCTGAGGGGGTGAAAAACAAAGGTGGGGAACGTGAAAAGGGGGCAGGGTGGACAGTTCCTGACCCCCTAGCCTTTGTCAGGGGGTCCCAGAAGGACCCCCAAGGGAAAAAAAAATGTATTTTTTTTTCGAAAAATCGCGGAGTGCGCGACTGTGCGTGCACGCTGAAAAAACACACGTAAAAATTTTTTTTTACATTTTTAACGGAAAATTAAGCGAGGTTCGCGCACCGTGCACGCACGCTAAAAATCCCATAAAAAAATTACAAAATACATACATAAATTAGCATTTAAAAAACCTTTGAAATTCACTGAAAAAACCATAGGTTTCACACACGTTATAGTTACGAATTAGCATTTAAAAAACCTTGCAAATTCACTTAAAAAACCATAGGTTTCACACATGTTATAGTTAGCAGGACATTTCACTCGTAAAAAACCAATGAAATTCCCCCGTTATAGTTAATGCAGGCAACTATAACTCACGCGACCGCAATCCTCTGCTGATGACGTCAGATATTACATCACTGATGACATATGTGTCTTTCTGAAAAGTAAATATTTGTAATATATGTATAGCTAAAGATTAATGGAAGAAGACATGGGTAAATAAGTGTCTAAATACAGTGATGTAATATCTGACGTCATCAGCAGAGGATTGCGGTCGCGTGAGTTATAGTTGCCTGCACTTACTATAACGGGGGAATTTCATTGTTTTTTTACGAGTGAAATGTCCAGCTAACTATAACATGTGTGAAACCAATGGTTTTTTAAGTGAATATATATATATATATACACACAGGATTAACAACGCAGCCTTTGATTGAGTCGTGCTTTTCTCCACCCACCCTTTATACAGAGGGCGGGGATAGGATGTCCCCTCCAGCTGGTATGGACCTATCTGAGGTCCCAAGTAAGCCATGCTGTGCCGGTGTAAGTGATTTTTTTTGTGGCTGATCTTTCACGGACCACAAGACAACCAGTAGACATGGATCCGCATGAGATCACAGCTCAGGAACTGCTAAATGCCACAGGAAGGATTGTCCTTACTAAAGCCCTTGGCCCTTAAAAAACTCCCTGGCGAGCTGTTTTTGAATGAGCCTGGAGTTTGGAGTGTCCACTTTTTAATAGTATTTACTGCCATCATGAAAGGAGCCCCAATTCCTCCCAAGTGGGCCAGGGACGAAATCATACCCATAAATAAGACTCCCTTTTTAATTATTGACCAATAAGTCTCATTGATAGCACACAAAGCTTTTTGGCAGTGTAATCCTGGCTAGATTGCAGGAATGGATGATCATTAATGAGATTCTGAACCCATTTCAAGCAGGATTCAGGGAATCCGTCAGCACAGTTGACCAGGTGTTTATACTCCAACTGCTGTATTGGAAAACTATTACCCTGGGCAAGGGTTGATTGTATGTCGTATTTATCGACCACTGCTTGGCCTTTTGACATCGTCCTTACAAAAACCTTGTGGAGGGTCCTTGCCGAGATGGGGGTTCCCTGGTTATCTGTTAAATATCATAGAGAGGCAACATACTGATAACTATGCGAGATGTGGTAGCGCAGGAGAGCTGACTAATCCCAAATGCAGTGAATAGAGGGGTGAGGCAAGGGTTCATCATTGCCCCAACACTATTTATGTTGTATATCAATGACCTTGTTGACTATCTTGAGTTGTGTGACAATGACACACCCAAGCTGGTAAACCAGAGGATGCCTGCACTTATGTTCGCAGACGACACCTTATTACTCTCTAGATCCCCAGTGGGCCTCCAAAGGTTGATTTGACATTTTTTATAGATAGCTGGGTTTAGAAATCAACCTGAACAGACAAAATAAATGGTGTTGAATCCAGGGCGTCTTAATAGGGCAAATCCTTGACTAGTAGAGACCTCTCTTGAGGGAGTGCGCACTACTGATTATTTGGGCATGACTCTAACCGAACACCAGGGATGGCATTCACACATTATGCATCTCAGACTCAAATTAGAGCAAGTCGTGGTAGGTATCATTAATATGCTATTATAATCACAGTTTCTGCCAATTCAGATGGCCCTAAAAATATACAATTCACAAGCCTTAGGGATGGCATACTATAGAGCAGAGCTGTGGGGGCACTGTTGTGTGATCCCTCTTACATCTGTAGAAAAGCGCTTCATGTGGCAGTTAATTGGGCTCCCTGTGAGCACTCCCCTGCTTCCACTCAGGTTAGATCTTGGGCTGAGACCAGTCAATGTCAAGGTAGGGCTTACTCTATTAGAGAAGAGTCTGGCTCACCCATGAGCTCTCCTCATACTGTAAAGGTCTGGAGGAAATATTGTCTATTCCTGGTTCAAGTAATATCTCATGGATCAAGTATATTAAAGACACCCTTCAGGAAATAGAGCTTGAGAGCTTGTGGAGTTCACCTGGCGCACCAAAGGCTGTTTCTACGACTCAAGCTAAAACTATCTACTGGCAATTCAAGGACTCTGTGTTGCGTTCTCCGTCAAGTAGTGGTTCTCTGGTAGAAGCTTTTTTGGCTGTTAAAAACTCCTACAGGAAGGAGAGCTTCTCGGATGAGATCCAACTGCCATGAGCCAGACGACCTGCAGTTTTAGTATGGAACTCTGTCACTTGACCATTATACAGTTAAATGGGCCAATCATAAGAATGATCAGGAATCCCAGTGCCTATTGTGTGCGGCCTCTATAGAAATGGTTGAGCACCTCCTGTTTTTCTATCCCCTCTACCATAATTGTAGGAAAAGACGTATTATTCCGCTATGTCAGAATCTGAGAATCAAAGAGCACAAAGTGGTTTCCAGGATATTGAGATACAACGAAAGTCGTCTAATTGGATTCAGGGTAAGAAGATTCCTGCTGGGTATCTGGAGAGTCAGACAGAACAAGTGGGCAGAGATAGTGGGTAGGGGATTTGAGGGCTCCCCACAAAGTCTACTCCCGCCCCCTCCACCGAATGACATTAGTGCTGTCTGAATTGGGGTAACCACCAATTGATTTTATGATGTAGTATTGTACTATTTTACTTGGGGCCCCTGGTGTGGCTTGTTCAGAAATGTTGAATATACTCAAGGCACTTTATGACATGAAACCAGACGAATTGCTAACTTTTTCAAAAACCCTAGAAATTCCCCTGTTATAGTTAGTTCAGCTAACTATAACTCGCGCCCCCGCAATGCACTGCTGATGACGTCACATATTACATCACTCATGACATGGTCAGTGACATCACTGATGACATCACTGATTTCGCATTCCTGCAAGACCTAGACTCTCCCAAATGATTCTTCTACTTTTGGAATATAGACTTGCAGATGATAACCGATCTGAACATTCATATGCTCCAATTTCACGATGTGATAACATCTTCAAACTGAAACTGTATAATTTCTTACTTAGAGTCTTCTCGTGAGAAATCTCTTCCCACATTTCTTTCAATTCAGTCTTTTCTGATTTAGTAAGGTAAGACGTTACATATCGAGCAACAGCAATGGAATTGTCGGCAACATACTGAATATCCATGTTAGCGTTCCACATGGATAAAATAACTGGATTGTAGTCATTTATGTATTTTGATTCTTCGCTTCTTCTCAAGTTGTAGGTGTTTTTCTGAGACTTTCTTGTGATGGTATGTCGTACAGCTGACATAAAACTGTTCACTCTTCCTTTGGATAATACAGGACGTGGAAATTCAAAACGACATTTGGTATAGAACTTATCCTTTGACTTGTATATTTCGTCGACAGTATTTTCCACACCTGTGGCTTTGAAATCGTAAGACTTGTAGCATAATCTTCAATGGAAGACAAAACAGTTTCATCTGAATCTGTTCCAAATTTGGGGGTGTCCTTGACCCATAACAACATATGTATGTGAGGAGCACCTCTTGCTTGATACTCCCTTCTCCAAAAGAAATCCACAACTTCTCCAAGAGGAGGATTCTTTTTATTGCCGATGAAAGACATCATAGCTTCAAATCTATGATTGAAATATCTGCATACATTGACAGGATCCAAAGAGCACAATTCTCCAGGTGTCTTGTATTCAATATTTTTTATATTGGAATTTGCCTCTCGAAGAAATTCAAGTAAATCATCCCAAGCATACTCAGCACAGCTTAGTGTAATGAACCATGTAGGAGTTCCCAAGTTCTGTAGCATACATTTCAGTTCTCCATGTCGACGGTACCAATATTCATTAGTCCCACGCTGACATGCCATCAGATTAATCAACTGAGATTCTAAATGATCATCTCTCTGATGCACTTTATCCATAAAATCCTTTACAGTTACATTTTGAAGATGCATTCCAGTTTTTAAAATGTGATTTACTGCACATGAAAGTCCAGATAAGTCACATTCAAACAGAAGATGAAACATATAAGGGATACATTGTCGAAATCTTGGATCTTCTGCATATAATCTTGTTGTCCGATATTCAGATGCAGGAATCTGCACAGGACGTTCATCATATCGTCCACCTTTTCCTGTTGGAAACAACTGGGGGAAACAACGAGGTTCCAAGCTCTCTTCCCATACACTCATGGGACTTCCTGTTGCTTTTTTCATTTGAAACAACTCAATCGTATTCCCCATCACCTCTTTGGAATGAAGTGGATGTACACTGTAATGTTCATAGATCTCTTCACATCTGGACATGTCCACTTTTTCAATTTGTCCACTTAAAGTTTCACTATCTTCTGCTAAATCTATTTCTTCTTCTCCAACAAACACATTTCTATAGTACTCATTATTTTTTAACAGATACAATGATGCCTTTTGCACTTTTCTAACATCCACTAACTCTTACCAGATTTTCTTATTGTTAGTAGGAACACCATTAACTAGAATGACTAGTGGATCATTTTCTGCATGATCTACACCAATAGTTTCAATATTTTTCCTTAAATCTAATGGTAAATACACAACTCTTCCTTTCAATCCTCTTTGCAACTCTGATGGAGGTAATTTACTTGTTTTGGGCTCCATACGAACAATAGCCTGAAACGGGTGAACACATTGTATGAGAATAGACTCATACGTATTTAAATCGATCAGCTCTGGAGGAATATCATTCAACTCTAGATTATTGTGAACAGCTCTAGCAGGCATTTTATTCTCATCTAATTTGTTATAACAATATTTGCAAATACGCTGCTCACATCCCAAATCAAAACAATCCTCTACCAACAAATAAGTTGCAAATTCCATCCACTTATCATTATCTTCTATTACACTTTTTAAATACTGATTGACACCCCTAGTCTGATTTTTATAGTGACTTCGCCGACAACAAATACAAGAAACATTTGGTCTTTCACCTGAAATTACCTTAAACTTTGTGATTTCATCCTCAAATTTTTCTGTAATTACGGGTTCAACATTGTCTATAACATTTTGTTCTACTAATGTGTCAGTTTCTTCACTCTCTTGCTGAGGCCCAAAGTAACAAAACTCAATATCCTCACAGACCTGCTTCACATCTGAAACTGACCCAGGTAAAAGAGCACTGTTCAACTCACTTAACTTTAGTGCTGGACTTTTTGCATAATACAACCTTCTCACTAACTTCCGCATTTGAGTATGATGTACTGCCAGCATTCTGAAATGGTGAAAAACACTTTCATAAACTTTCCTAAAAAGACAAGCCAGAGAATGACCTTGCAAACCAGTATGTTTTCTCACTCTGCAAGGGTCTAGTCCTTGCAACAGCTTAATCTTTTGTTTTACACTTTATTTAGTATAGGCTCGTAAAAAACTACATAATTTTTCAATAGATTCCTGTCGTACACAGCAAACACTACTGCAATCCCAAGTGTACACAGGGTTTTTAGCACGTCTCCCTAAAACTTCATCAGCTATCACTTCTTCTGCATTTCTTTCAACCATTTTCTCTTTCTCCATTGGACAACCATCACTAACCTCATAACCTCTACCACTGGTTTCAACTGCATACAATAATTTTTCGCTCAGTGAATAACTCTCTTCATCAAAAAAAGGCTCTGAACTAGAACTGTGTTTCCATTCTCCCCAAAAAAATCAAATTTTTTTTGTTATTAATAACTCTTTTCCTCCTACTTTTGGCCTTCATTACATATATTGGTTTATCTAGTGATCGAATTCTGTTTAACACTAAAATAAACAGTTTCCTTTTTACTTCAAAAGCCTTTTCCACAATGCTTTCAATATGCTTCTTCTTTTTATAAAATAAAGCTCTCTTTTATATTTCTTCACATCTTTCAGCAAATTATGCACTACTCTCTTGTAAAATATTTTTTTGCGTAATTCCTTATACTGATTTTGTCTTCTTTTACCATAATTTATCTCCTTTGACTGACATTTGCTTTTTTACTTTTCTTCTTCTTTTGAATTTTTTTCTTACTTGAAAAATTCTCAGAAGTTGCAGCATTATCTACATTCTGTTTGCTCCTACAAACATTTTTAATAAATTGCTTCGTGATCTTACCAGAAGATTTTTTCCTTTTAGCCACATTATCTTGTTCATTCAATACTTGTGATTGATGTTTCTTCAAATAATCCTCCTGTCTCTGTTCTTTTCTTTTCCTTTTTTTTCTGGCATAATTTCTCTATTTTAACATTGAAAAACAGTATCTGTAAAAAAGAATCACAAATAAAAGTATATTAATAACTTTCAAATGTATACTATTCCATTACTGTACAAACACATTTTATATAAAAACTGACTAAGAAACTATAGCCCTAAACCACAAGTGTGACGATGGTTAAAACACTACATGCATAGTGCATACTACTTTGAAGCAGTTCATGCCCTAAACCCTACCTCTCTAAAAGACTACATGCTAACTGACTGAATGATTACAGTACTATAAGGAGACACACTGGGTGAGTAACAGGGTGTTTGCTAGAAGTGTATGAATACTAACAGGGGAATTGAAGGTGTGAAAGACAACTGTGTAGGTGATTACAGGACTGAATGCATACTGGATAGGCATTTAAAGCAGTCCATGTGCTAAGGCCTGGCTCACTGCATGAGTACTTAGGCACTGACTGAATGATTAGAGTACAGCAAGAAGACTGCCTGGGTGAATTTATAAGTGGTAGGCTTTTGGCACAGGGAATGGATTAGTAAATGGTGCTGAATGGGTCACTAGAGGAGTGCAACTGGACTGACAGGATGTTTGCTGGACTGTATGGATACTGACTAGGGAATTGAAAGTGTGAAAGACAAGTGTCTATGTGGTTAGAAGACTGCATGCATAGTGGATAGGAGTTTGAAGAAGTCCATCTGCTAAGGCCTGGCTCAGTGCATGAATACTTAAGCAGTGACTGAATGATTAGAGTACTGGAAAGAGAGTGTCTTGGTGAATTTATAAGTGTTTGGGTTTTAGCACAGTGAATGGATTAGTACATGGTGCTGAATGGGTCACTAGAGGACTGCAAAGGGAGGGACAGGGTATTTCCTGGAAGTGTATGGATACTGACTAGAGAATTGAAGGTGTGAAAAACAACTGTGTAGGTGGTTAGAGGACTACATGCATAGTGAATAAGCGTTTGAAGCAGTCTATGTGATAAGGCCTGGCTCACTGCATGAGTACTTGGGTACTGACTGAATGATTAGAGTACAGCAAGAAGACTGCCTGGGTGAATTTATAAGTGGTAGGCTTTTGCAACAGGGAATGGATTAGTACTTGGTACTGAATGGGTCACTAGAAGAGTGCAAAGGGAGTGACAGGATGTTTGCCGGACTGTATGGATACTGACTAGGGAATTGAAAGTGTGAAAGACAAGTGTCCAGGTGGTTACAAGAGTGCATGCATACTGGATAGGGGATTGAAGCAGTCCATGTGCTAAGGCCTGGCTCAGTGCATGAATACTTAGGCACTGACTGAATGATTAGATTACTGCAAAGAGAGTGTCTTGGTGAATTTATGAGTGTTTGGGTTTTGTCACAGTGAATGGATTAGTACATGGTGCTGAATAGGTCACTAGAGGACTGCAAAGGGAGTGACAGGGTGTTTCCTGGAAGTGTATGGATACTGACTAGGGAATTGAAGGTGTGAAAAACAACTGTGTAGGTAGTTACAGGACTACATGCATAGTGAATAGGTGTTTGAAGCAGTCTATGTGATAAGGCCTGGCTCACTGCATGAGTACTTGGGTACTGACTGAATGATTAGAGTACAGCAAGAAGACTCACCATTTTGCATCAGAGCAGCACAGGGCGCCTGTATTGCGACCTGATTCTGCTCCGAAATTGCGAATATGCCTTTCATTTCTTCTTTAAAGGTCAGAAGAACGCCCACCAGTGTTTCTGAGTCAGATCCCAAATTCGTGTGTAAGGGTTGACTAGCCACTGATGTACTGGCATAGTTTGCAAAGACTCCAACCCAACATGAAAATATTCTCCAGATGCCCCGCTCCTTCTACTAACTCTAAGGCCTGAAATCGATTTGATGTAGTAATCAAGATTGCAGAGGATGCAACATCTTGAAGTAACCACGTCGAAATAACCCGGGCAGGATTTATCACATTGAGGCCTTGGGGTGCTCCACCTGGAGGTTCCATATTGGGGGGTCTAGGAGCTTCAGAGGTAAAAACAGGAGGGGAGGCTAAAACTTTATAGAACGACTTCAGAGAGGGGGTAAGCTTGATCTTAGATACCGCAGCCTTCTTCCCCCTGTTCCTACTTCTGGGGGATTTCCCACCCGTAGTAGCAGAGGATGTAACTTTTCCTAATTTTACTCCCTCCTTGGCTAATGCCAGAGACTTGATCCCCCTTTTTTTTTGCAAGATGTAGATCGAAACCCGAAGAGGGAGTGGGTAGGGGTTCCAGCCCTTGAAGAGAAGTCGCCAGACCCCCTCTGGTGCGGAGGGTATATCTACACACTTTCCCAGACGTAGTAGTAAGCCTATCCTGTGGAGTTTTCCCACTCTCCATAAGCTGCAGACCTTTCTCCTGAATAGGCCCACTTGGGCCCCTAGTAGCCCCTTCTGTAGTCCCTTCTGTTTGTGGCACAGGGTAGAACACTTCAAAATTATCCACAGAGGTACCAAATATCGCAGCTTGTTCTGCAATAATTCTACCCATCTTGCTAAAAGTATTGCTGTGTGCTGCACACTCCCCTAATGGAGAGGTCTTACCGCCATCCCATCTGAAGGCACAGATCCAACGGCATACTTCTGAAAGTCCGGTCCATCCAAAATGTCCCTGCAGGTGGTGACTCTTCCAACGCTGCCCCACGAACTGAACCAGCCAACCCGGCGGTAGTGTGGTCTCCCGGCAGTTTCCTCCAAGCAGAGGACCCGGCACCATGGCAAGACGCAAGCACGATCTGCCCCCAGCACCATTGAGGGGAAAATGCAGCACCACTCGTGCTACCTCGCACTCCAACAATGTGTAGAGGCGAGTCAAAGTGAGTTAGAGCAACGTCGTAGCCGTCGCATCAAAATACTGAGGTATGGAGGAGGCATAGGGGTGAAGGGAGCCCAGCTCATTTAATCATGGAGAAGCCGACTGGAGACCGGCGACCGTTTATACTGCGGCCGCCATGCTCCCCAGAAACCCACCTCTCCCAGCCATTATGCCACTTTGCGTAAGTATGCTGCAGTTTATTGCAAAATTATGGCACAAGAACAAAGCAAACAGAATGCAAGCTTTTGTTGTACATGGCACTTGTGTTTTTTCACTATTGTTTTAGTGTGAAATGTGTCCACGCTCTAAAAATGTATACACTTCACGCCAGGAGTGCAACACCCATTGGGCTCACCAGGCTTCAGCACAACCCCCCCCCCCACCACCCCGCCGTCGTGTGTGTCAGCCTGGCTGAGACAGCTTCTCGGGCTGGAGACCCTCTAATTACAGCCGCACCCGAGTACTTCACAGGTCTTTAAAATACCATTTACTTGTTAATTAGGCTTTTGTTGTGTTTTCACCCCCTCTTAGAGCCACTCAGCCTATGGCTGGAAGAATTAGCCCCCCCTCCCCGAAATCTTTTTCAGCTCCCCCCCGAAATTTGCCTCTAGATACCCGCCTGCTTCACGCTATGATATAGTGCTAAATAGGGGATCTGACATTTATGTAATTTTTCGTCTAATTACATAAATGCACAGTACACGAATGTTGTTATTTAATGTTGGGACTCCTGTTATCATTATTCTCTAAACCAGGTCTTAGTCACTAAGTATTCGCTGGTTGAAGAAATGTATTGGTACTGTCCCATTAAACATGTGGAAGTCCTGCACTAAAGGTATGTCAGCTTTACTGGAAACTAATGATATTGATCAAGTTAATCCAAAACATCCTTAGCATTGCTATCAGGACCTTATTAATATTATTGCACCTATGTGCTGAGGAGTGCTTGTTCTGTGTGGAGGTAGCTGCCATAGAAGGTTTGCTGATATAACATTGTTAATGTAACACTAATTGAAATAAGCCAGCTCTAATGTAATGGCGATATGAATTTTTCCTGTAGTGCATCTTGCAAAGGCAGTTTATTAGCTGCCGGTAGCCATGACCTACACGCCTAAGTCCTAGCCAACCCCTGCTCTTGCTCCTTTGCCATTTCTACCACTGGCTGATGCTGATGTCAGCAAAAACACCTCCGGCAGAGCAGCCTTCAAGGCCTCCCTCGACCACCCCATGCTAAGGGCTAACAAAGAAGACAGCCCTAACCGCTCGCATTGAAAGCAGCACCAACAACAGCTAAGAACTGTTCAACATCATTAAGAAATTCTCCAACCTGGCTGCCAATGAAAACAACATCACACCCTCACAAGAAGTGTGTGACAACCTCGCCGACTTCTTCCTAGACAAAATCGCAACCATATACAAAAACTTGGATTGTCAACCTAGACCCACAGACTTCCTCAACAGTTTGGCCACCACCGCACCAGACATGAAGCTCCATCTGACCACCTGGAACGACCTCTTAACTCCAGACACCACGTCCATCAGGAAAACCATCCATTCCAGAGCTCCCACAAACGCATGCCCACATTACATCTTCAAACTCTGAAACCAAAGAATTGTCCATGAACTTGCCACCCTGCTCAACACCTCAATCTCCACTGCAACATTTCATGATACCTAGAAACACACTGAAGTCAGACCACTTCTCACAAAACCCTTCGCCGACCCCAGCAACCTCAAAAACTACTGTTCAATCTCCCTGCTCCCTTTCCCAGCCAAGGTACTGGGGAAGACTATCAACAAGCAACTCACAACTTACCTGGACAAGAACCAGCTACTCAACACTTCCCAATCGGGCTTCCAAAGCAACCACAGCACTGATATCATTCTGATTGCAGCCACATATGACATCAAAATCCTTCTCAACAGAGAAGAAACAGCAGCCCGTATCCTCCTCAACCTTCTGTAGCCTTTGACGCTGTATCCCACCATACGCTGATTGAAAGACTCCACCACATCAGTATCCAAGGAGATGAACTCAGATGGATCACTTCCTTCCTCACCAATAGAACACAGAGGGTCCTCCTACCACCTACCACCTTTCACCTCCAAACCCAAGGATATAGTTTGTGGTGTCCCCATAGGCTAATCCCTCAGCCCCGTGCTCTTCAACACATATATGACCTTGCTAGCCAACATCATTAGAGCTCATGGAGTCAACATAATATCCTACACAGTTTACACCCAACTCATCCTCTCAGTCACCGATGACTGCACCACCATCAGGACCAACTTCCACAGATGCAGGACAAGCAATGCCAAATGACTGAAGAACAACAGCCTGAAGCTGAACACGGATTAAGCAGAAGCCCTGATCTTCAGCAACAACAACACATGGAATGAATCCTGGTGGCCATCTAAACTAGGATCCACACCCACACCCACTGACCACTCCAGGAACCTCGGAATCGTCCTTGATAACAAGCTCACCATGATATCACAGATAAACGATGTCACCTCCTCTTGCTTCCTAACCATGCTCATGCAAGTAAGACCTTCAAGTGGCTACCACGACACACACAAGACACGCCTAATCACCAGCCGATTAGACAATGGCAACGCTCTCTATGTAGGAATTGCTGCACACCTCCTACAGAGACTTCAAACAATACAAAACGCTGCAGCCAGACTCATCCTCAACCTCTCCCGACGAGCTCACATCACACCCAGCAGCGACCGGTGCAGGTAAGCTCGGTGGGGTGGGCGGGGCACTGCGGGGGGGATGTCGACAGACGACAAATTAAATAAATAACTCCTATTCCATCGTCCGTCGACATTCCCCCGCAGAGCCCCGCCCCACTGTGTTTACCTGCATCGGCCGCTGCTGATCACAACCCAAATCAAGCAACTCCACTGGCTCCCCGTACTGACCCTTGCACGCAAAGCTGTACAGAATCAAGGACCTGCCTACATCAACCACCGCCTGAACTTCCACCCACATCTAGAAGACTACACTCTGCCACCTATCACTTGCTCACACTGCCCGCATCTATCGAACCAGAATTGGTGGATGCTCCTTCTCCTACATCATAGCAAGGACCTGGAACAACCTCCCCAAACAGCTCCAGACCATCACCTCACTTCTGGAATTCTGAAGGGCCCTCAAAACCTAGCTGGTCGATTGAGCCTTCCTGAACCTGCAAGCACCTGAGTTTGAGTTTGAGTTTAAAATTACTTATAAAGCGCACGTCTACCAGCGGTTTCTTGGCGCTATGGTTAACAAGGTCCTGGGCTAAAAGAATGGGGCAGCTGCTAGCGTAACTATTCAAAGGACTTCATGAACAGGAAGGTTTTAAGGTGTTTACAGAATTGCGGGTACAGAGTGATAGAGCGAAGTTCAAGGGGAAGGGAGTTCCAAAGGGTCGGGGCAAGAGAGGCAAATTTAGAACCTCCCCACTTCTTTCTCCGGTAGCGAGGGATGGAGAGGAGGGACTGAGAGGACAAACGTAGTTCCCTGGTGGGAACATATGGAATGATCGCGGAAGAGATGAACGCCGGCGTCAGGCCAAGTCGAGCCAAGAAGGTAATGGAAGCGAGCTTAAATTGGACCCTAGCTCGCACCGGGAGCCAATGTAAAGATTTCAGAAGAGGGGTGGAGTGATGGAATTTAGGGAGTTTGAAGGCCAGGCGGGCCGCCTGGTTTTGAATCTGCTGTAGGCGTCGCAGATTATATGCGGGGATGCCAGCATATAGGGCATTGCCGTAATCCAGGCGGGACACCACCAAGGCTAGAATGATGAGCTTAAGGGCGGGGAAAGTGAAGAAACGGGACACCCTGCGTATAGTGCGCAGTGAAAGGAAAGAAGAGGACACCACCGAGCTAACCTGGGAGTGAAGGGTGAGTTGAGAATTGATTTTTATGCCTAGCGTTTTGACAGAGGAAGAGGGTACAGGGGAAGGGCCAAAGGAGGGGGGCCAGAAAAGAGAAGACCAGGGGCTGGATGGACCACCCGTCAATACCAGCTCGGTCTTGTCGGGATTGAGTTTGAGGTGATTATGGTTCATCCAGTCCCTGATATAGAGCATGACAGATTGAAAGTTTTGAGCAGAAGAGGGGGAAGAGGATAGATTGAAAACGAGCTGGAGGTCATCCGCATAATTAAATACGGCGACCTCCATCTGTTGGAGAGCAAAGATAAGGGGGGCGACATACAAATTGAACAAAAGGGGGGAAAGAGAAGAGCCTTGGGGAACCCCGCACCGGACTTTCCGGACGTCCGCTGTGAAGTCACCCAGGCGGACAGCCTGGGAGCGGTCCCTCAGGAAGGAGGAGAGCCAGACCAGAGCAGTCCCCCCGATCCCCGCCGCCTTGACCCGGGACAGCAAGATGGTGTGATCCACCGTATCAAAGGCGGCTGAGAGATCGAGGAGCACTAGGGCCTGCCGCTGATTGGTATCCATACCCTCCCTGAGGCTGTCCAGGACCGAGATGACAACGGACTCCGTGGAGTGAGCGGGGCGGAAGCCAGCCTGGCGAGGGGCAAGGGCTCCATGCATCTCCACAAAGGAGCTTAGAGCGCAGGTGACATGGCGCTCGAGCACCTTAGCCAAAAATGGCAAGAGGGAGATGGGGCGGAAATTGGCAGGGACAGAAGTGTCGGCCCCAGGTTTTTTCAAAATAGGCACAATAACCGCAGCCTTCAAGGGGTTTGGAACTACCCCTTGGGCAAGAGAGCTGTTGAGGAGATGAAGGGGGGGGTCTGGGCAGGTAACAAAGATATGGCGGAGAATGTGGGCAGGACAGGGGTCAAGCGGAGAACCGGATTTGACCAGGGAAACTAGTGAGGTCAGAGAGTCCCTAGTGAGGGGGGGAAGGGTGGTGAGTTCGCCCTTGGGAGGGGGACATTGGGGGTCAACGAAGGAGGGAGAAGGGGGAGGGATGTTGGCCTTAATGGTAGCGATTTTATGAATAAAGTAGTTATTGAGGGAGTGGCAGAGTTCTTCGGACGGGGCAGGCTTAAGAGTGGTTCTGTCCGAGAATGCCAGGTTGTGGACGATCGTGAAGATCTCCTTAGACTGGTTTTCCGCGGCGAGAATTTTGGAGGAAAAATATGATGTTTTGGCCTCCAGGATGTCTTTTTTATACTGGGTGAGGATGATGGTATACTCCCGTTTTAGAGTGGGGCAATAGTTTCTCCTCCATGCCCGCTCTGCGCGGCGTACTTCTAGTTTGGTGGCCTTAAGCTTTTCATTGAACCACCGATTGGCGTCCATCTCACGCTTGGAGGAGATGCGCTTGAGCGGGGCGACGGAATCGCGGCCAAAGGAGAGCCACTGGTCTATGGCCTTAACCTGGGAAAGAGTGGAAAGGCTCTGCAGGGAAGGAAGGGAGGAGGTAAGAAGGGAGGAGAGGTTTTCCGGATTAACTCGGCCCCATGATCGGACCCAGATGTTTTTAGGGCGGGGGGGCTTGGCTGGGGGGTGAATAGGAAGGGAAAATGAAATCAGGTGGTGGTCAGACCAGGAGCAGGGCGAGATGAAAAGAGATTCCACAGGGCAGTTCAGGGACCAGATCTGGTCAAGCATGTGACCTTTGATGTGGGTGGAAGAATGAGCATGGGATGTGAAGTTGAGGGATCGGAGGGTATCGGAGAATTCCTTCGAGGAAGGACATTCAGCAGGGTCAGAGGGCCAGAAATTAAAGTCGCCGAGAAGCAGAATAGAGGAATTGTTGACTGTAATAGTGGCCAAAACATCCAAGAAGTCAGGGAGAAACTGTAGAGGAGTTTGAGGAGGACGATAGATGAGAAAACAGGTCAGCGGGGGAGAAATGGAAGTGGTGCGAATCACCAGATATTCGGTGGTCGCGATATCAGGCAGGGGTAGAATTTGAAAGGGAAGATCGGCACGTGCGATGACCGCTACACCACCCCCTGCTCTGCCAGTAGGGCGGTCAGCCCTAAGGGCATAGTAAGTGGCTGGTAAGGTGGATAATAGGGCGGGGAGGGAGTCATCGCAGAACCAGGTCTCCGTCAGGAAAAGGAGATCCGGGGCATGAAGATCCAGTAAAACTGAAAGTTCATGCGCATGGGCAACTGCAGACCGGGTGTTGAGATAAAGCACCGTGAGGGCTTTAGGGGTTGCAGGAGGGATAAGGCTACAAGGCGAGAGAGAGGGGCCAACTGTAGGGAGGGGGATGTAAGGGAGAGCCGCGGGGGAGAGACCAAGGGAGGAAATGCGAGAACAAGTAGAGACTGTGACAGGCCAGGGTCCCTGAAGACTGCGTAGTTGGTCCGAGGTATAGGTGGTAAACGGGGCAGAGTGGCGTGCCCCTCGCCCCGGACAGTCGCGGACGGGCGCAGATGGGCTTAACTTAGGCGCAACTTCGGCGCGCATTCGTCGCGCCCGCTGCGCTCGTCCGCTGCGCGTTCTGGGGATGCACATTTAAATAGTGGGCCGTTAGGGCAGGAAGGGGGTGTGGCCAAAAAGTGGGCGTGGCTAGCGGCGATGGAAGCCGGTAGAGGGTGTCACGTGACAGCGCTAGGTCCGCTGCACGTCGCCCTAAAGTGCCTGAGTGCGAGAGTTTAAAATACACAATGTTAAAATACAAGTTTTCAGAAGCAGCAGTATCAACTCCCGGCTTTTTGCCTCAGGAGACAGGAACCAGGTGAGCGCTCGTGAATCAGCGCTATAAGTAGGGCGGGAAGGGGGCGTGGCCAAAAAGTGGGCGTGGCTAGCGGTGATGGAAGCCGGTAGAGGGTGTCAAGTGACAGCGCTAGGTCCGCTGCACGTCGCCCTAAAGTGCCTGAGTGCGAGAGTTTAAAATACACAATGTTAAAATACAAGTTTTCAGAAGCAGCAGTATCAACTCCCGGCTTTTCGCCTCAGGAGACAGGAACCAGGTGAGCGCTCGTGAATCAGCGCTATAAGTAGGGCGGGAAGGGGGCGTGGCAAAAAGTGGGCGTGGCTAGCGGCAATGAAAGCCGGTAGAGGGTGTCACGTGACAGAGCTAGGTCCGCTGCACGTCGCCCTAAAGTGCCTGAGTGCGAGAGTTTAAAATACACAATGTTAAAATACAAGATTTCAGAAGCAGCAGTATCAACTCCCGGCTTTTCGCGTCAGGAGACAGGAACCAGGTGAGCGCTCGTGAATCAGCGCTATAAGTAGGGCGGGAAGGGGGCGTGGCCAAAAAGTGGGCGTGGCTAGCGGCGATGGAAGCCGGTAGAGGGTGTCACGTGACAGCGCTAGGTCCGCTGCATGTCGCCCTAAAGTGCCTGAGTGCGAGAGTTTAAAATACACAATGTTAAAATACAAGTTTTCAGAAGCAGCAGTATCAACTCCCGGCTTTTCGCCTCAGGAGACAGGAACCAGGTGAGCGCTCGTGAATCAGCGCTATAAGTAGGGCGGGAAGGGGGCGTGGCCAAAAAGTGGGCGTGGCTAGCGGCGATGGAAGCCGGTAGAGGGTGTCACGTGACAGCGCTAGGTCCGCTGCACGTCGCCCTAAAGTGCCTGAGTGAGAGAGTTTAAAATACACAATGTTAAAATACAAGTTTTCAGAAGCAGCAGTATCAACTCCCGGCTTTTCGCCTCAGGAGACAGGAACCAGGTGAGCGCTTGTGAATCAGCGCTATAAGTAGGGCGGGAAGGGGGCGTGGCCAAAAAGTGGGCGTGGCTAGCGGCGATGGAAGCCGGTAGAGGGTGTCACGTGACAGCGCTAGGTCCGCTGCACGTCGCCCTAAAGTGCCTGAGTGCGAGAGTTTAAAATACACAATGTTAAAATACAAGTTTTCAGAAGCAGCAGTATCAACTCCCGGCTTTTCGCCTCAGGAGACAGGAACCAGGTGAGCGCTTGTGAATCAGCGCTATAAGTAGGGCGGGAAGGGGGCGTGGCCAAAAAGTGGGCGTGGCTATCGGCGATGGAAGCCGGTAGAGGGTGTCACGTGACAGCGCTAGGTCCGCTGCATGTCGCCCTAAAGTGCCTGAGTGCGAGAGTTTAAAATACACAATGTTAAAATACAAGTTTTCAGAAGCAGCAGTATCAATTCCCGGCTTTTCGCCTCAGGAGACAGGAACCAGGTGAGCGCTCGTGAATCAGCGCTATAAGTAGGGCGGGAAGGGGGCGTGGCCAAAAAGTGGGCGTGGCTAGCGGCGATGGAAGCCGGTAGAGGGTGTCACGTGACAGCGCTAGGTCCGCTGCACGTCGCCCTAAAGTGCCTGAGTGCGAGAGTTTAAAATACACAATGTTAAAATACAAGTTTTCAGAAGCAGCAGTATCAACTCCCGGCTTTTCGCCTCAGGAGACAGGAACCAGGTGAGCGCTCGTGAATCAGCGCTATAAGTAGGGCGGGAAGGGGGTGTGGCCAAAAAGTGGGCGTGGCTAGCGGCGATGGAAGCCGGTAGAGGGTGTCACGTGACAGCGCTTGGTCCGTTGCACGTCGCCCTAAAGTGCCTGAGTGCGAGAGTTTAAAATACACAATGTTAAAATACAAGTTTTCAGAAGCAGCAGTATCAACTCCCGGCTTTTCGCCTCAGGAGACAGGAACCAGGTGAGCGCTCGTGAATCAGCGCTATAAGTAGGGCGGGAAGGGGGTGTGGCCAAAAAGTGGGCATGGCTAGCGGCGATGGAAGCCGGTAGAGGGTGTCACGTGACAGCGCTTGGTCCGTTGCACGTCGCCCTAAAGTGCCTGAGTGCGAGAGTTTAAAATACACAATGTTAAAATACAAGTTTTCAGAAGCAGCAGTATCAACTCCCGGCTTTTCGCCTCAGGAGACAGGAACCAGGTGAGCGCTCGTGAATCAGCGCTATAAGTAGGGCGGGAAGGGGGCGTGGCCAAAAAGTGGGCGTGGCTAGCGGCGATGGAAGCCGGTAGAGGGTGTCACGTGACAGCGCTAGGTCCGCTGCACGTCGCCCTAAAGTGCCTGAGTGCGAGAGTTTAAAATACACAATGTTAAAATACAAGTTTTCAGAAGCAGCAGTATCAACTCCCGGCTTTTCGCCTCAGGAGACAGGAACCTGGCTACCCTATTGGGTAATTAGCTGTGCTGTACAAATCCTGATTGATTGAAGAGGTGTTAATATTACCCTAACTCAGTAGTTCACTTTGTATTTAAATATTGACTGGCTGAAAGGCTGCATCAGCTCTGCCGGCTTCAATATTTTACCTGCAGGTAGGGCACAGGTCTTAGTACTATACATTTATCTCATTGACTTAACTTGCTGGTTCAGTCAAAACAATGCCATTCTTTTATATTATTTCTGCCACCACCTGCTGGTGAAACACAAAGCATCCATTGATTTTCGCTTCAGCATGAACTATATGCATCTGCAGGTGTTATACCTGCTTGGGAGCACCTAAATTCAGATGCCATGTTTGAACCTGGCAACAGTTTCATATCGTAAGCTAGAACAAAAAAAGGATTTAAACAATGTGATAAGTTTCCTGTGTACATTTCAATGTTCAGTGCTTAAATTCCAGCAACTGCATGCCTTATAAACTTAAGGCTGCTTTACCGAGTACAAGAACACCTTAAAAAGCTTGAATGGCCAGAATGTTCTAACATTGCATTCCAAGGGATATATACCCCTTAAAAAGAGAATTAAGCTTTTATAGCTGTAAAACAACATTCAAAGGCATTAACATACCTTAAAAAGTGAACTAGGCTTGAAAACTCTATTGCATTCCAGAGGGTGATATATCCTGCCAGGTTCGAGAGATAGAAAAGAACACCACATATAACCACTAGTTTTTCAGCAGCCATTGGTCACCCAGACACTGTTATTTTCGCTCCCTCCTTGCGTTTCCTCTCTCTCTCTCTCTCTCTCTCTCTCTCGTTTAAGCATTAGCAAACCCGTAATTCGGTAAATTAGAGGGTTGGCAAATGCTAAAACCCTTTTTCATAAGTTCTAAATGCATTTACTAATTCGGAAAAAGTGTTCCTTATTACTTAATCTGTTTAGAAATGGATACCGATTTGGTATTTGGAAAGGGTGTGTTGTAGGCGCCCCTTCTAGATACCAAATCGCTATGCTATCTTTCAACGTTGCACAACAGAAATCCACTCACAAAACATTGATATTATACCAACAAATCAAAGGTGGTGGCAACAACCCATTCAAAAAGGAACACTTTCCCTTTTGCAAATATAAAAAAAGTTTGTTTAGGAGGAGGCAATGCTCCACAGAAAGTGCCATCACTGTAACAAAATAAATACACTTTTCTTTTCTTTTTAAATGTAGTCCTATCTCCATTAAGAAAAAAAGGGGCTTCATAAAAAAGTTTGCTTTATTGAAAAGCAATTACAGGCAAGGTGGTCCACTGACCCCAGAAGGCCACCATCCTTGTGACAGTCGAGTAAAGTAGTGGGTCATAACCTCAATAATATTCATAAGGAAGGTCAAATTGTGGCCCACTAAGATCCGTTTTTTGTGAACTGATTTACTAGTACATAGATCAGTTTGCAAAACCGCACTGGTCTCTAAAAATACGGGTTGCAAATTGCAACCAGTGCTTCTAAACCAGTGTTTATTATAGCAAACTCTGGGTGTGCTGCTGCAGGACGGGGAACATGTTCAAGTGGCTGTAATATAAAGAAGGTGTTACACCCCATTTATTAGAAAAGATGCTATAATCACAGAAAAGGCAGTTATATGGTTACTCACCTCCTGTAAGGTCTGCAACTGCTAGGCCAGAAGAAGTGAAGGAGACAGGTACCAATGCAAGCAACGGGTAACTTTACAAAAGCACAAACACATGCACAATGACTAAACTTTACCAGATTAACCCAAGGGAAAGAATGTGAAGAAAAGATAAAAATATATAAGCAAGGGAGGAGCAGAGTAACTAACCACGGAGGAGGAGAAAACCCACTATCTCACATGGCTGCCAATTGATGTGATAGAAAGGGAAAAACCAGACCCCTCTGAGTGGGTACCATATTGGATTGGGCTCTTTAAATGACAGATTTTTAATGCACAAATTGGGCTGCCATCTTGGAATAGGTCCCACACGACTGCTACCCAACACCCTTCTGCACTGCAATCTGAGAGCGGGGCACCAGATCTTCCAATCTCCTAACCCAGTGGCCGGGATCGGCTGTCCATCATCACAATGCTGAACTTGTTGCAGCACCAATCATGGACTTCTGCATCCCGGACATGGAGAGCATGCATAGGTCCTGACGACAGTAATAGAGAAAACAGACTGAAATGTTTACCAGGGCATTCCACAGAGAAGTGTGGTACACTTATTTAATTGCGCCCTAAAAGAGGAATACCCATACGAAAATAAAAGGGCTTGAAAATGCAAAATTGTTTCCCAATGAATGATTAGCCCTAACAAGAGAAATGTGCTTTAAAATTCGAACATTACATTCCAAGGCACCCATAGCCCTAAAAAGTAAAAGCGATTGAACATTTTATTGGCTTCAGAAATAGCCCTAACAGGAGGAAAGGATTTAGAAATTCTTACATTACATTCTGCAGCATGATAACTCTCAGAGTCCATGAGATATTATCTCTAAAAGTACTTAAAAATGTTTACCATTACATTCCAAAGCATGACTCACTCTGTCTAGAACAAAGAACGTACTTGAAAAGTCAAACATTGTACAGAGATGGATAGCTAAAAAAAGACATTGCATTTAAATGGAGTATCAATGCTGTAAAGATAAAGCAGGGTCTAGATGCTTAGGGAATGCATTCCAATTAATGAAAATGTCATGACAAGCAGACTAGGGTTCTAATATTTTATGGCTGCATGTCATGCAGCCAACAGATGGAGCATCCCTTAGTGGTAACTAGGGGGTAGAAGGTGTTAACCCTATGTTCGTTCCAGCTTGCAGTCCCTATAGATAGCTTTGTAAATCCTCATTCTAGTGCCTTTTAACTTGTGTCAGCGTTTACGCTTTATTAAGAGGAAGCAGGCTCGAGAAATTCAGTGTTGCAAAAACATACAATGGCAGTTCAAAGTGCATTATTACTTGATGTGAGGCCTTTGGGGTCAGCTTCGTTCACCTATATATTTTAGAGGAAGATAGTAATGGGCTGGATGGGATGTGTATCCTGACCTTGTGTTTCAAAGGATATAAGGTCACATGTACGACCATTTCCTTTTGCAACTCGCAATTTGCGAAATTTAGCGCCTCGCAATTTGCGAGTCGCAAGAAGAAATGTACTAGTGTGACTCAGACACATTTTGCAATTCCTAACGGGGAAGCAAATGACCTGCCTCATCAATATTCATGAGGCAGGTCACACTTTGAGACCCATCGGGAATGGGCAATAACACAGGGATGATGGCCTGCTGTGGACAGCAGAAACCCATGTCTGTGTTTGCTTTTTAAATAAAGCAACTTTTCTTTTAAATGTAACCATTTTCCCTTAAACGAAAACGGAATGCATTTCAAAAACAAAAATGAAAGGTTTCATTTTTTAAGACCATTGCCTGCTCTTTAAAAATGTTTTCGCTGCCAATCACAAAGATGAAAGGGGTTCCTTTGGGACCCCTTCCTGTTTGTGAGTGGCTTACCACCTACTTTAAGTAGGTGGTAAACTGAGATTGTATTGCGGCTGCATTCCGGTTGCAAAACAGCTGAACATCTCCCTGCAACTCACTATTAGGAAGGGACGCCGTGGCACAACCCTTCTTACAAGCGCGTCGTGAACTCTATTTTGCGAGTCAGTAATAGGATACCAACTTGCAAAATAGGGTTGATATATGCTACAACCCTTTTTAGCGGTCGCAAATGTCCCAAATGTTTGCTTGCGTCCGCTAAAAATAGTCGTACATGTGGCCCAAAATCATTGGAAAAGCACAGCAGTGCTGTCTGACTTCAAATGGTTTAACTATTCTTAACTCCAGATCTATATACTGTGATGATACAGATATCATCAAGGTACAAATATGTGGAGAGACTTTTAATAATTTTATACTTATGCATAGTTACCTTCATGATATTCTGATATGCCATGAGGTTTTAGCAGGTTGATAAGAAAGCCTTGATATTCTGGTTGTAAACTCGAGTAAGCATTGCCTGCATTCTAGGTGTTTGATTTAAAGGGAAACTCGTGGAATCAAAGCCATTTTTTGGTCTTCTGTATCAGAAGCTTTTGTTTAATTCTTCAAGACTGGGAAGACGATGTGTACCCCTGTAATCACATATTGGATAGTTTGACAAGCCTTTGAAAAAGGCCTAATTTAGAGCAATTTTAGTTCCACAAAGATGTGCAGTGTCTAGCTTCTTTCAGGGGCTGATGGTAGTAACAATTTGATTTTTTGTACTCCTACCAATTGGAAGTTAAATGTACTCATAGAATAGGTATTGCACTTCTAGGTAAGATGAATCATGAAGCTAAGGGGCTGGTTGGTGGAAGAAATTTGGCACCCTGCGTAAACTGGTGTGAATCCACATCTTTTCTGCCACAAGTACAGCATTCTTTTTACTTTGAAGATACAACTGGTGCCCAAGGTTCATGTGGCCTTTAGAACCATTTCTGGGTAAAGTGCTGTAGAATATGTTGTAAATCTTGCTAGACGTTTATTAGTGTCTTGTTCTCCATTGCTTTTAAGGGACATTGAACACACAGTGACCAGATCAAAACTTTGAATAAGAATCTGCCTTACTCTGACCAGGAGGACTGCTGATTGACATGTGAAGTGCAGGCCAAACAAAGTGTGAAGCCATCTGCCTTAGAGTTCAGCTGCAACGATAAAAGGTCGAATAGTTGTTTTTGTTAAACATGAAACATAGCTCTGATGTGAGTCTGCCAGCAATGGTGCAATCCAATTGTTTTGAATAAGTGGTAATTTGATGCAGAAATGTTTACGGTTTGGGAATATGATCCCAAGTGCTAATTTTTTCCAAAAGGAAACTGGAGAACTTCGTGTTTGAAAGGTGCAACTAATCCATATGTGGACTGTTTAATTGTTTTGTGCCTGGGGCTGCGAGTTCCATCATTTCGAGGAATTGGAGTGATGTAATAACTTAAAAGTGTAGGGTGTGGAAGCAAGAGGGGGGTCCTAACCTAATGAATACATCCACACACCTCAGGAATGTAAACACAGCATATGGGGTGAGAGTATATAAGGGTAAGTGTGATTCTAGAACAAGGGGCAAAGTGATGCAACAAGTGGTAAAGTGGGCTCAGGAGTAAAATATATTGTTCGCCTATGTTGCTTTCGTCTCCCACCAAATGTATTACACTTGGAGCTCCCACGTCAGCCACTCATTATGTGATGTAGTATCTATATAGCCTCTAAATGTGGGTACTTTGCGTACTACTTCTGAAATGCTCAATCACATATGCTGAGAGGATGCTCAACGTTCATGTTGTTTGCTGGACATTTGTGTATTAATGTATATGCATGTTGTTTGCTGGACATTTGTGTATTAACGTATATGCATGTTGTTTGCTGGACATTTGTTTATTAACATATATGCATGGTGTTTGCTGGACATTTGTGTATTACCATATATGCATATTGTTTGCTGGACATTTGTGTATTAACATATATGCATATTGTTTGCTGGACATTTGTGTATTAATATATATGCATGTTGTTTGCTGGACATCTGTGTATTAACATATATGCATGTTGTTTGCTGGACATTTGTGTATTAATATATATGCACATGTAAAATCTTCCCGTGTTTTACACTGTGAAAGGCAAACGAATGTGGGGGCTTGATGAATAAAATACAAAATAAATGTCACCAAGCTTTCAGAAGGAGTCAAATCTTGATGTAGACATGTGTTCTATTGTTTATGAGTATATTTCTGACTTTCAAGCATAATTACAGTTCTCATTGTGTGCACTAGAGAATTAGTGTTCTAACTCAGAATACTAGAAACAGAATCACATCAGGGTTGTTTGAAAGTGGAGTTCAGGTTGACAGCACTTGACTCTGGAGTTCAGGTTGACAGCACTTGACTCTGGAGTTCAGGTTGACAGCACTTGACTCTGGAGTTCAGATTGACAGCACTTGACTCTGGAGTTCAGGTTGACAGCACTTGACTCTGGAGTTCAGGTTGACAGCACTTGACTCTGGAGTTCAGGTTGACAGCACTTGACTCTGGAGTTCAGGTTGACAGCACTTGACTCTGGAGTTCAGGTTGACAGCACTTGACTCTGGAGTTCAGGTTGACAGCACTTGCCTCTGGAGTTCAGATTGATAGCACTTGACTCTGGAGTTCAGATTGACAGCACTTGACTCTGGAGTTCAGGTTGACAGCACTTGACTCTGGAGTTCAGGTTGACAGCACTTGACTCTGGAGTTCAGATTGACAGCACTTGACTCTGGAGTTCAGATTGACAGCACTTGACTCTGGAGTTCAGGTTGACAGCACTTGACTGTGGAGTTCAGATTGACAGCACTTGACTCTTAAATTCAGATTAACAGCACTTGACTCTGGAGTTCAGATTAACAGCACTTGACTCTGGAGTTCAGGTTGACAGCACTTGACTCTGGAGTTCAGGTTGACAGCACTTGACTCTGGAGTTCAGGTTGACAGTTCACACAACTGGAGGTTGCTTTGAAAACTCTGGACGCCGGAATTCACATTAACAGATCTGGACAATGGAGTACAGATTACAAGCACCGAAAAGAGGATTCCATATTAGCAACACCGTGAATCAGAGTTTGCATTGACATAGAAATGCAGTAGGTTGAAAATGAGAACATTGAGCCTTAGACATACACAGACAGAAATAGATTCTTGAATTCCCTTTGATAGCTCCAGGATGCTCCCGATGTGAACTCCTGAGCTGGGCAGTGTTCTTGTAAATTTTTAAACTTTATATTTCCTTAAGTGTCAGATGATGTCAATGTGAGCTTTTGACCAGTGATGTCAGTATCGTCTCCAGCATCCTTTGCTGGCAATGTAAATCCTATCGTTTTGTGCCACTGACCATGAGTTCAGTGTCACGTGTTACCACTTTCAATCTATGTCTCCACTGTCTGTTCAGTCTAGACCTCGAACCACCACAACAAAGTACAAACTGAAATATAACTTAATGTATACTAATATTCATTTAAAACAATAAAAACATTTAAAAATACGACCAAAGACTTGTTAATTAGGAGACATCATTCAAGTTAGAGTGTCACTCGAATAATTTAGCTCATAATTCATAAGTAGTGAATGTAAAACTTTATGCCTCCGTTCTTTTAAAATTGATGAGTGAAATCACACATGTCAAGATCTTGCACTAGACATAACTGCTGAGAACAAAAGTGCTCCACCCAGGGCCCAGTTATAGCTTCTAATGGTAAGCTTCCTGCTCTCAACAAAATATGATTCTTCTAGCTTTATGTTCTAACAGAAATTCATGGCATAGTTGCATCCTATTCACCAAAGTGTTATATGCCTGAGTTAGGCCCATGTAGCAAAATTGCTCAGTTTCTTACATTGCCCTCTTTCTGCACAATAACATTTTACAATAACCTTTTACACATATTCTCATGTGTGACAATGTTGGATTAATTTCCCTGAAACTGCTTTGCTTATACATTTCGCTTCGTGCAACATTATCGTGATGCCTCGAACACCGAGTACAAGGCAAACGCTGTACAGTGTCGTTCTAACTTCATCCACAAGGCGACAGGGCTATCTGCAAACCCATAACAATGCTTATCTGTAAATACATCGCCAGGGTGCTTTTTATTATAAATAAATAAGCATTTCTGGGGGTTAGCCACAGGAGACACGTCTGCTGACATCAAGAGATCCCTGCATGCTGATACTTTGCCAAACAGCTGCCTAACATCTTTGTGAGGGGTGTCCAGTTTGTAACCAAGACGGGGTCCTACATTCTGTCTATCAAAAGGTAATGGGGTTGGATCATCCAGCGGGGGGATTCTTGTCTATACACTCACACACACACCCTAGACACACATAGAGTAGGGATTGCATAATAGTAGTACGCCTGATTACTACCTTGTCTTTTATACCTGCATATACACACTGTTCTGAAGCACCATGGTGGAACTATACCTTCTATTTATTACTTTGGTGCTCATAATCACTGATTATCGCAGCACATGTACTCTATACAAGAATGCTTAATTGTGCTTCCAAAGTTGGTCGCATGCCCATGGGCACTCAAGCAACGATTTCTCTATACAAGAATAACATTGGTTCAATAAATATATCGAAGAACGTCCCTGTTGCAAAGTCATCCTGTGCCCTGGGCACCCCCCAACTTTTTGCTGACTGGTACTGGTGGTAACTGACTCTGACTGACCCTGGGCTCTGCCTAACCAGGCCCAGGGCCAGAGCCAAGCTGAAAGGAACACATTAGAATACGGTTAAAACACCTACCATACACTATAGTACACTATGGTATGGTGGGGTACCCCTGTAATTGGCATGACCTACCCCATAAGCCCCCAGTATATAATAGGACAGGGGATTCAAAACTACCTAGAAGTCCCAGGTACCCTAGTGCATGGCAGTTTAGAGGCTAGCAGCTTTTTCTGCACTTGCATGTGTGCACTGCTGAAGCCTGAGGTCAGTTTAAAAACAGACCTGGGTGCCAGGACTGCTTTTAAAGAGTAAATTGAGCCCAAACTCGACTTTGGTGGTAGGGGCACTTAAAAATGGATAACCTACAATGTTTTGGTATTTTAGGGACCCCCAGTGTCTCCCCTAGGTATCCCAGGGATGGGGGGTCAGATATGTATAAGGTACACCCTTATAAAATGAGTTTTTTATACCTGGGTAAAGGGAAATTTCACCTTTCACTCCCCACATTGTGGCAAAGTGCTGCTCAAATTCGACTTTGATGCTAGGAACACTGGGGAAGAGGGATCTGCAATATTTCTACAGATTCAGGGCCCCTAAAGCCCCCCTAGTTGCACATGGGGTGGGGTTCCTGTAGATATAAGGCAAGTACTTATAAAATATGTTTTTATAGGCCCTGGTGTTAGAAAACTGGCCCAAGTCATTTTTCCCATTGCAAATCCCATGCCCTATAGGTTAACATTGCAGGAAGTTATTAAATAATAACTCCTGATAGTAAGGCAATAGAGCTGCCTGTCAAAGACTTTTCAGAATAGTATTGGTAAATCCAACAATATCATATTGTTGAATTTCTCCTAAAGTGTACATACAAGAAGTTATAAGACTTTCTTGTTTGTAACTCCAAATTCAGCCTTCCAGTGTCTGCCCTGATTGGTCAGAGTTAAGTGGATTAGCCAGGCTGCCTTGAAGAGGTGATAAAGATCCCCTGGGGTTAACCAACTCTGCTTGGAGGGCAGTGTGCTGGTCCATAGGAATGCCTGGCCAGGAGGTGGAGTCGTAAACCATGTTCATCAAAGGCAGAGGGGAGGCCTGGGTGTCAGTTACACTTTTACACTTTTAACCCAGAGTCAGGGCTAGGCTTAAGGAAGGTATGTGCAGATGGCAGTGGTAGGGTAATAAGCCATCCCTGGGGGGGGTGTTTAGCCAGGTCTTGACTCTCTGCTGGAAAATCAGCCATTGTGAATTTGGAAGATTTGATGCACTCTGGGTCAAAATAATGCCACACTCTACAGGATGTGGTCATTGCCTTGAGGAGTTACCCTGCTCCCATTGGTCAGGAGTGACCTGCTGCTTGACCTAAAGAATTTTGAATAAGTATCTGAGGGGGCAGAGCCCTCCAGATCTGCTGCTTGAAACTTACTGAAGCAAGAAGTGCCCTGCTGAGAAGATTTTGCTGTACAAAGAATTCTAAGGCCTGACCTCTGAAGACTGCACCATCTGAAACTGCAGCCCTGTGGATTACCTTGCTGGAAAAGAACTAAAGAGTGGACTCCCTGAAAGCTACAGGTTAAAAGAGCTCAACTGGAACATCACCAACTAAATCTACACCTTGGAGAACCATCAGTGGATTTGTAAGGGTTTTGTACCAGTGGATTGTGGGAACTGAAGTTCTCAACTTTCAAGGACCATCTTGGAGCTTCCAGACCCTTGGAGTAAGTTTGAGACACTTTGGGACCCCTTGAGGAACTTCAGGAAGAAGTTCAAGAAGTTTGGAGAACTTTGGAACAACTTTGAAAAAAAGCTCCATAGAGGGACCGACTCAACCTGGCCAGCCAGGCCGCCTGCCTTCAACCGCATGCCGGCCAAGCCATCCAGGTTTGTCCCGCTAAAAGCTCCATCGCATCAACTTCCAGAGATTGACCGGGACTAGAGAAAATCTTAAGCCGGCGAACCCTCACCGGATCCTGCTCCATGAGGAGCATCGAGAGACCCCAGCGAGAAAAAGCTCCAGAAAAGTTTCTAAGTCCGCTTGTAGAAAAAGTGACTGGGAGCAACCTCGAGAGCCAAGCACCTGTCTTCCATCGCGTACCGGCCTGGAATCCTGGGTTGCCCCGCTGAAGCGATCTTGAGAAATTTTCAAAGTCTGCTACAGGGAAGTTGACAGGGACCTCATCACAAGTCAAGCCGGCGAACCCTCACCGGATCCCGACTAGCTGGGAGCTTCGAGGGGCCTCGCGAAAAAGCTCCAGAAAAGTTTCTAAGTGTGAAGGTAGAAACTGAGACCGGGACTTGCCGGGAGCTGTAGCCACTCAGGGCTCCATCGCGGTTGGCCTGAAACTTTGACTTTGCCCCGGTCTATCGCGAGCAGGTATCACAATATGGTGCTATAATCTTCTAAGTGCTATATTTTATTAAATCTTTGAAAATTCATATCTCTGGTTCCCTACATTGGATTTTTGTCGTTTTGGTGTCATTTTAAATATAAAAATATTTCCTATTTTTATAAATTGGTGTTGGATTTTTATTATGTGTTGTGTCTTAATTATTCACTGAAATGGTGTTTTTAAATGCTTTACATACCTGTCTTTGACGTTAAGCCTGTCTGCTCGCAGCCACGTTAACAAGGGTTGAGCATAGGAATAATTTTCTAAGACCTATGCTGAGTTCAATCCTGTGTTAGTGGCCTTATTGCCAGTGGCAGACCTACATTTGCCCCTACCAATAACCCACTTTCCAACAGGCCCATTGTGCATTCTCTGTATACTTCTCTGAGAACAAGAGTGCACAAGTGACTGAGCAAAAGGGTTCTAGATGCGTCACCGCGATCCCTGAAAAGTCAGGGTTTTCATGTTCAGTAGTTACCAGAAACCATTTGCTCCCTTTTCAGGTTAGGTAAGCTTATGGTGACACTGTGAGCTAGCTGGTCTCTAAGCCAACATATACTACGGAGGTCCATGGAATCAGTCAAGGCACCTCACCCAAGGTTTATGTTGTCCACAAACGTGCAGATCCTACTGATCAGCGGGAACTACACTACAGAAGCCAGTTCTGCTATTATCTTATAGTGCTTTGATTTTCTTTTTTGACAATGGTCACCACCCAGCATATAGTTGAGTTGGGGGACGACCCTTTTATTGATTGATTTTAGTTGGCCCGATGATCAATCTTTTAAGAATTCCATAGTTGATTCTAAAGTTTGTAGGTCATAGATAAAATGTGTTGGGAAACCCTTTGTGTCCCATGTTTTGTCCCAAATCGCTTTTCAAAGGCCTACTCAGAGAACCCTCCTTGGAGTATAGCAATTGATATCCCCAGTAGATCACTGCAGCCAAGGCAAAGGAGTAAACACTTGCAGAACAAATTCTAGCCATAGAGTTCGGACTAGGATTTACATCCCTATGATGCAGAGTGTATGTAAAAAAATCCCTTTGCTAAATGGAAAATAGATCAAGCCTTGAATGGAATATATTCCACTCCATCTAGAAGAATGGCGGAAATTTTCCTTTGGATTACATGCCAGAATGTATTTTCTGGAGAACTCTGTGGAAGGATGTTTTGCCCCCTTCACTCCCTTTACCCCAATGAGCCACAGCTTATAACTTTACTGATTTATGTGATGTTTAGAATTAAGGTCATGTGAAAATGTTCTTCTTATATGTGAACATGTTTTGTCTGCACCTGACATCCAATTATAGTGGCTAGTTTTCTTTCTGTTATTGAAGTCACAACCCTACTTTTTTAGCACATTCATCTTAAGAAAATGGTCGGTTGAAAAGCAATGTATTTCATCCAAGTTTTATTGCAGACAGAATGGAGTATTATCAAAAAGTATTAGGTCTTCTCCGTACATTAAGGTATGTATGCAATTTGACTTTGCTTGTGGGGAGGAGGTTTGAGGGGTATGATTTTTCAAATGTATAAATGCTCTTGTTAAATCATAAAAATAGAATGAGAGCAGCTGGGGAACTTGTAAACAACCCTGTTTTCGTTCATTCCATGTTTCTAATAATTTGGTGAGTTCTCTATCTATTCCCATTAGTACCTTGCACTACGTGAGAAATGCTGAGCAATTATACATTTCATAAGGTTCATCTATATCTCAAGATCTGTCAATTGCTTCCCAAGAGTGGGTCTGACAATTTGGTTGAAGGATGTTGAAAAATCAAAAAAAGCCAAATAGCCTGATTTCCTTGTAGCTATAATGTACTACTATGTCTGTACTGTGGCAGTGTTGTTGTGTGTAGACCAATTAGGCTTAAATCCCAGTTGTTCACAAGGACAATGCCTTTCTCACTGAAGATGCTTAGGAATACTGTTAATAAAAATCTCCCTCAGGGCATTATCTGTCTATAATTTTGTATTAGCTTTCCCAAAACTGAATCATGGCAGGTGGACTTTGATTGATGAATCCAAGTCACCTCCGGGTGGAAATGAAATCTTTTAACCCCTAAATTCTGCTGCAAAGGGGTTTAACTTGAATTCTCAAAGGAGTCAGGGAATGTTGGTGCTAGGTCCTGTACCGGAGGTGTGGGGGATATGGATACATGAATGATTGTAGGAGAAATTTGGAATCTGAAGTGCCTTGGGCATTCTTTTAAAAATCTATGTTTCATACTCTTATTTCTTTCCTGTTTTAACACTTTTCCCTGTTTGCTTAGGGCTACAGACTTTTCCTTAGCTAGTTTCATAAAAGTAAATAACAGGGAATCGTTTATGCCTAGGCCAAAGGTGATATATATCCAGTGGCAATGGGGAGTTTTTCTTAAACAGATGTTTAGAGATTGTGCATGTTCATGAGAGTCCTGATTTTTAGTTGTAAGTAAAAACATGTCTTTCCTTCTTTACTGGTGTGCCAGCTTGAGTTGATTTACTTAGGCGGTCATTATGATGTCAGGCAGAATCACTTCCGCCCGACACCGACTCGGTCATGGGACCGACCGACCTCCGATTAGCGGTCCTGACTGCCCCATTAGGATGCGACCGAACACTGTTCGATCATATTCCTATTTTCACTGAGGGAGCATGCAATACGCCCATAAACCGGCCATAATCCATTCTCTCATAGTGAAATGGGAGGTGCGGTTCATCCCTGCATCCTGTGGCAGGTACCTCAAGGTGCCTGCCACAAGGTGCAGGGATCAACAGGGGGGCACCATAGGTGCCTCCTCAGTCTCCAACCAGATGTCGTGCACCAAGGGGTGCCATGCTGGGGACCCCTAAACAAGCTTTCTGACGTGGTTTCCATGTCGGACAGACCGGCGTGGAAACCATGTTGGAAACCATGATCTTAATCTCAAGGGCGGAATGACCCACCTGTGAGATTACATGCCGGCTTCTGACTGGTGGAAGGGCTCTCTGAGCCCATCCCAAGCCAGCTGGAATGACTGGCAGGTTTCCTTTCCGACTGCCTCCAACATAATGAGGCGGTCGGAAAGGAAACCGATCGGCCGATTACGATGCAGCCCTAAAGGACACATATTGTAATCTGCCCCTTCGTGTTTTTTCTCTTTTTTCTGGCCAACGGCATGAAGAGTTTTTCTACATCTTGTTTTTAGTGTTCATAGCTGGGTCTCTAACTAATATAGAGAAAATTGATGATAACATTTCTGGGACACAGTCTCCATCTATAGGTTTTTTTTCCAACAGGGTTATTATTGAGCCTAAGATTATACTTAAATTCAATTGTGCCTTAGATAGGTTCCATAGACAGCCTTTCTGCCTTCCGTAGGTCAATCAAGACCCTCCTATTTCCTTCCGACTAGTGCTGCTCCCTTTCCCCCCCCTTCCTCTTCCTGGTAGGTTCTGTGACTTCTCTCAGCGCCGGGACGCCCCGTTGCTGGGGCAGCTGTTGCGCTTTACCAAACCCAGAATAGAATAGAATAGAATAGATAGTTAAATCTACTCTACTGCTGGGTTGAAAGAGCCTCATTTTTATCAAACATATTTTATTGGTTTTCTTCTGCAACCAGCCACAACAATTACAGTAAGTGTTCCAATGATCTTGGTATGTACTTAATAAAGACATAGTAGTTGCTGAAAAACTAGTACATTTCCATTTACTTCAGACATGGTGGAATTACAATAAAGAAACCATTACCCTCATATGCACAGTCCCAAAGAGCCTTCAAATTGTGTTGATGAACCAGTGGTGACCTAACATACTAGCAGCGCCAGTAACTCCCATCCAGGGGGGATCCATCATCTTCAGCAAAAAGTATTTGCAATCTAGAGAGGCCCCGATGATGATTCGCTCTGAGTTAAAGGGTCTAAGTGTGCTATACCGTCCAATAGTGCTTCCCAGGCCCTGGCCATGTACAATGACCCCCTGCCACATCTATCCTCTCAGAGCAACACTGCACTCTCATAATTTGCGCAGCATTCTAATTCTCTCTGACATGTCGGGGTCCATCTGGAGCCTTCCAAGTTCTTGCAATTTCTCTTTTTGCAAGGAGAAAAGCGAGTTCCTGAGAGTTACTTGTGACTTTATCATAGCAGTGTGTGGGAACCAGCTTGACAAGCAGTGTTCCAAAGTGCAAGGAAACTCCCAATGAATAACCTCAGTAAGCACACCAGTGACCTCTTCCCAGTAGGCACTTAGCAGTGGGCAATACCAGAACATGTGTATGAATTCCACCCTTTCTTTACCACATCATGGACATTTTGTGTCTGTTGTGTGGAAATACCTATTAATGCTTCCAGGGGTAAGATATGCTCTTTGTATTACATAAAAATGAATAGATTTAAACCAGGTTTTTCTCAAAATGTTTGGCACGCTTTCCAATATGCCCTCCCAATCCTCTTCAGGTATGGGGTACCCCAGGTTCTCCTCCCATGTACCATGGTGGGCATCAAGGGGCTGCAGCGTATAGTCTCTAATGACCCGATAGACGCAGGTGATAGCCTTAAAAGTCCCAGAGGACGTGACAATATACTGACACCTCTTGTGCTGCGCAGGTTCCAGGACCCGAATGTTTACAGATTGCCACTGTCACGGCTCTGTGGAATAGAAAATGCCCCTGGGGTAGGTCATTCCCTTATAGGAACTCATCAAATGGGAGAAGTGTCCCGTCTCGAAACATGGGTTGAAAGAGCCTCATGATAGCAAATAAGGAGTCTCGTATAAGTTCTGTTCAAAAGGCGAGCTATCACTAGATTAACTTTTAAATAGGTCTAGCATTGCATTAGAAGACCCAGCTTTTACAATTGAAGGTGGATACAATTTCTATATCTGGGAGTCTATAAATTTAAGTGGCAATAGGCTATGTAAGTTAGTGTCTTAGTTTCTTCATCCTTCATTGAAAGTGGGTTCAGAGATTCCTCACCAATTATTTTCTGAAGAATGACTTGCTCCTAAATGTGACCATTAGGTTGAACATTTAAGTTCCCTGTGTTTTGTTGGTGTTTCAGTTACCTTTATTATCTTCCTGCTGGGGAAGAAGGTTGGGATTGGTGGTAGTTCCACAAGAGAAGCTGTATGCTTGTTTTTTTTCTTTTCGACGTAAAGGTGGCATGGGCATATCAGAAACAAGAGTTCTGTAGCATACCTTTTAATAGTCAACGTTTAGCTGATTCCCTATCGAGCTCCCCACAAATGATAAATTCACTCAAGAAAATCTTCTTTCTTTTTTTGATACAATTTAGAGTTTAGTTTGTGTGGACTTCAGTGCCTTTTACTGGCATCAAGAACTCCATTTTATAGTACCTGTACTGTTTACAGTAGTGGGATCTGGTGTTCACTTTGATAGTATTGCATTGGCAGCCCTGGAAACGGTAGAATTTACATGGAGTGCATTGCTGACCGTTAAATAGTACAATAGTGGATACTGCTGTTTTCGGTTGTTTTTAAGTCGAGCCCACCATATAGCGCAAGCTGTCTGGTTGCAAAAGATCTATTGTGGGCTTGCCATGAAATTACAGGGGCATACAGCCCACCCATTGCTTACTATTGGTTGGCTTGGCCATCTTGTTTATGTTCCTTCAGTGGATCACAGGCTCTTTAACATCTCTCTGATTGGTTGGCTTCGATCCTTCCCCTGCTCCCTTTTAGGGAGCTAATATGTTTTATTTTTACTGAAGCACTCAATGAGAGTTAATGTGTTTTCCATCTCTCTCTCTCTTTCTTTCCCCTGCACTCTTTGTTTCTGTTGCCTTTGTGTTGCAAGCTCTTTTAAGTTTGCTACACCCCCTCAAACTTTACACTTAGCTCACTGCCTCTGTTGCTTTCTCACTTGTATGCTTTTCCCTCATGAGTGTGTTGCTTTTTCTTTTATGCTGTTTTTTTCCTCCCATAGCCCACTCCTGATTGCTCCCCCACTCGCTCCTTTGGTCTTCACCCACACGCACTGTCTTTATTTATTTATTTTGGGGAACGACCAGGCAGCAAAATGCTGTTGGCACCCCACCCCGTTTAAAATAAATAGAACTTTCACTCTACTTTTTTTCATTTCTTTTTAATTTACCAACCCATCTTGAATCAGTAAATTAAAAAAAAAATGGTTCTCACATCATTTTGTAGGCTTGTGCACTTAATGACACACATATAGCTACAATATAATTTGGGCGCATCATCACTTCTTAATTCATTCTTTTTTCCTTCCTTTTTTTCTTTACTTTTGGAGAGCCTCTTGCTGATGTAGAGCATCACCAAAATACATTGGCAAAGCCAGTGGATCTCAAAGGAGCGAGCTGTTGTCTTTGCAGTGTTTGTTTACACTCTAGTTTGCTTAGGTAGCACTGAATATTGGAGCTATCAGCACTCTACGCTGGTGTTTACAGTGACCACACTCAACAGCAGGGGCTGTATTGGCAGCGGTGGATGTTGCTAGTTGCACTGCCAGAACTGCACACTAGATGTCACTTTGTCAGCAGAGTGTACTGGAGTTTACTACAGTAACACTCTTCTCAGGAGTTCGCAGGGGCAGAACTGGATACAGAGTTGGACAGTACTGCTCATAAATGCCAGTCCATAGCATTAGAAGTGTTAAACTGTAGGCGTTTATTCTGAGCTTACAAAATGAACACATTTTACAATGTGCTTGTGAGCTCTGCTGACTGGTGGCTAACATTTGTTTGTGATCAATGCATGAAGGAAGCATGGAAGGGGTGATCCTGGTGAAGACAAGAACTGCCACGGACCCCTTCCAGAGACAGACTTAATGGCTAAACTGTTAACGACTGGTTTTTAATACTTTGCACCTATAGTTAATTTTTATTAGTTATAATCTTGTCCGGGTGCCACAGTCTTGAAAGACAGTCTGCAGAACCTTTGCACCCTCTCCCTTCTGTTCTGCCTCTTTGGGTTGACCGTTTTGCTACAACCAATACTGAAAGGATTGCAATACTTGTGACTTAACCGGTCCAATCACTATCCATTTAAATGTAAGGATTTCTAAAGCTACGTCGTGGGGGGCTAAAAAGGGATGTGAGGGCATATTATCAAGAACGACTTTAAAATTATCGCCGCTTTAGCGGTAGGAAACTGCCGCTAAAGCGGCGATAATGGGCTTGATAATATGCCCTTGAGAATTCCAATAGAAGCCCAGGTTCTGGTGTGAACCTGGGCTTCTATGGCAATTCTCAAGGGCATATTATCAAGCCCATTATCGCCACTTTATCGGCAGTTTCCTGCCGCTGAAGCGGCGATAATTTTAACGCCGCTCTTGATAATATGCCCTGTGGTGTTGGTGAAATGATGTTCCTGACCACTGTAAGGGCTTTGCTGTGGTCTACTATAATTGTGAAAGTGAGATAAGGCCCTTGTTGTAATTCTAATGTAATAATGAAAAGGTGAACCATACCCTGTTATAAAACGAATTCCTCCTTTTAAATCAGATCTAAACATTGTTTGAAGAAACTTAGGGTCTGATTCCGAGTTTGGCACAGAGGTACCGGCGCAACGCCGTCTCCGCTACGCCAAACCCACACAAGGACCGCCGGATGTATTATGAGTTGAACCTGTGTTATACAAGTTCAACTCGTAATATGGTCTGCGGTACTTCGCTTTTCCAAAGGCGGTACCTGGGAAACAGACACCGAAAAGGCAACAGCAAAAAGGTTCCAGCACGACATGGAAGTGGACGTGCCACATGTTGTGCCCCACGGCAGGGGGAGTTGGGAGCCCTACAGGGCCCCCTTTGTTCCTCCACTGGCAGACTTTTCATGGAGGGGCTCCCACCATGAAATGCTGGCGGTGGATGAACTCGTAATATGCTGAGCGGGAAAGCGCCAGTCCCCACTCAGCATATTGCGTTGTAGCGCAGTTGCGCCATCGTCAGGGAATGACGTCAGGGAATGACTGTTTCCTGGCGCAGCCGGCGTGTTATATTCCATATAGGTACCTGATATAGGGGCAGGTAACATCACAACATTTCACCTATATTCTTCGCTATAATACATACATAACGGTTCTAAGGCACTGACCTTTTACCTAGATACGACACTGCATTCAGAACGCGGGTTTTTCCCTAGTTTGAATCTCATACATAATGCATGAGGCTTCTTGGAAGTAGAGCAGGACTAACAGCAGGACAAACATCTCCTGTAAAATATCTCTGTATAAACTTCAGGCCCGACCTCATCCTTCAGTCCGACACAGTAACACAGCAAGGTAGGACCCCTGGGGAGACCTGTGGGTATATATACATCATGCCTTGCTTTAGAAAGACAGAAGAGACAGAGACTTCCTGACTGACACACTGACCAGATACGCTGAGGTTCCTGCATGCAGATGCTCCAGCTTGCAGTGGTCTAACATCCTTCGTGGGGTGTCCAACTCGAGACCGGGACCGGGTCCCATATTCTCTCATTCTCAGGTAATGGGGTTGACTAGATCCTAGAGGGATTCTTGTCATAACACCTACACAGATGCTAGGTATATTTTAGGAACATCTAGTTAGGGAGGCATCGTAGGAGTACGCACATATTATCATGTATTCTATGTACTTGTATATATTCATGATTGCTGCAAAATGGTGGAACTGTACCATCCCTTTACATTCGTAGTACTGCTAATCATATATCTCTGCTACTGTCTAATGGTTGTTGCAGCTCATCTATTCTACACTAGAATAACAACTGTTCAATAAATACTTATTGAAACGCCCAGACTGTGTAACTCTGAGACCAACTAAATGAGCACGAGTGACTGAGCGAAAAGTAGTATATTGTTTTCACGATCCTAGGGGATCATGGTTGTCATGTTCTGAGGTAGGCAGAAACTATTCTCTCCCCGATAAGAGGAGATTCTAGTGGCACTGTGAGCTAGCTGATACAGATAGGCTAACGTATCCGGAAGGGGTGCACGGAATCAGTCCGCCACGAATCCCACAGTTTATGTTATCCAAACGCGCAGATCCTGTATAGGTAATATAGGAACTACACGACAGTCGGTCCTCCCCCGCAACAAATTTGCAAGCCGCAATGCAGCAGATGGGGAACCGCCACCACGAGGACCTAAGATCCTGATTAATACATTGAGTTTGAGATCAGGCTTTCCCATTGTGTGATGTTTGGGCAAAATTACGTGGTAAAAAAGTTAACTTATTTTGTATTTATGTAGTACACGTTTGTGGTATATGGCCTCGATGGCTTGTCAGCTGTCTGGAGTATGTTTTTTCACATCTACTAATGACTGCAGTATTGTCTCCCTTCTCCAGTGGTCTGCGGCGTTTTCTTTCCCTGGGCGCTGGGGCTACACCTACCCTATTTGCATGTGAGCATGGATTCTATGCACTGATACAAATAGGGTGAGTGTAGATGGGAATTGCAAAAAGGAATTACTGGCTGGCAACCGCATTTCTTTTAAAATGCTAAGAGGCACCAGTGGCGATGTCACTTAGCATTGTAAAAGAAATGGGGAAGCCTTGTGCTAGTCCTGCGGCGCTCCTGCGGGCCTGATGGATGACAATCCAGTCAGACATGGGCATCAGACAGGGCTGTAAACAGCCAGGCAGGTTTCTTGTGACACATGCGCTGGTGTGTTTGGGGCCCTTGGAAACCTCCCATAAATGACATCAGGCAGCCCCAGGAAGTTACAGTATAAGCCCTGTACCTCAAAAGGCTGCTAATTTCTAAAGCTGCATTTCCCCAAGTCGTCACTGGATAGGATCGGGTCATCAAGAATAACTGACCCCAACCATCTCTGTGATGAGATTGGAACGAGAGAGGATTTTATTATTTTTACTGCCTAAGCAACATTACTGCAATAATCACTGCACTTTGAATTGTGCTGTGATTATTGCAGTAACACAGCATTTTATTTTTAAAAACTGTATTTAAAATAATTTGACATGACGTCACAGAGTAATGAAACTCAACCCATGACCTGTGACTTTGAGTCACATGCTGCAAGCTGTAAACAGAATACACTGTGCATGTTTCTGATCAGTGTATTTCTGTTTATAGTATTTCAGCTGGATTCAGAGTAGAGCTTTCACTTTCAGCTCCTCTGTGACTGGGACTCGTGGGACAGCGACAGGCACCACACCAACAATTGCCTCATCAACCTGCAGGACTGACTGGGACAGAGCCTCTCAAAAAAGAAGCTGCCTGATAAGGTAAGTTTTAAAGAATAAATATTTTACTTTACTGATCTTCCTTTTTTCTTTTCAATTTTGTATTTAAGCACATTGCATTCGAATAGCGAGCTGTCCAAGAACATAGTCCATTTGATTTAATAATAATAAAATAATAATAATCCCACTTATAAAGCGCCTGGTTACGCGAAGCTAGTGTGTCCCCGTGCTGCGGTGCAATCTGCAGCCAGAAAGCCCAACTGTGGAAGGGAGACTATTCAGAGGGAAAAAGATCAGTTTTCAGTTTTTTACGAAAAATAGCCTCCGAAACCTCCAACCGGAGGCTCAGAGGGAGTTTGTTCCACTGCTGTGTTGCCACATAACGAAAGGAGCGGCCACCCATCCTCGCTCTCTTGATGGTAGTAACACACACCTGACCCGACCCGCTCGATCTGAGTTGCCGGGTCGGTGAGTAGGATGTAAGTAGAGCGAACAAGTAGGAGGGGCAAGTCCTATGTATGATCCGGTGGCAGACACACAGCGCCTTGAACAGAACTCTCTCCCTGATTGGCAACCAGTGGAGGGAAGCAAGCGCCCTCTTAGAAGAGGCTCTCCTCGGGAGTATAAGAACCAAACGAGCAGCTGCGTTCTGGATACCTTGGAGTCTCTGCACGCATTTAGCGGTAGCACCCAGGTACAGTACATTACCATAGTCCAGGCGCGATGTCACCAGGGCATGCACCATGGTTTTCCTGGCTGCAGTAGGCAGCACATCCAGGGTTTTCTGTAGGCCCCGCAGGACTCCGAAAACAGGCACCTGCCACCCGCCTGGTATGATACTCAAACGAGAGCTTGGTATCCAGCCATACCCCAAGGTTCTTAGCCTGTTCACAGGGAGTGGGGGTGGGTCCTAGAGTCTGTGGCCACCACGCCGATGGCCACACTGATGGAGCATTCCCTATCACAAGCACCTCGGTCTTATTACCATTCAGTTTCAAGCAATGAATTGCCATCCAAGAAGCCAGTTCTTGCAGGCATGACAAGAACTTGAAGGCTGCCACGTCCTGTGCCTGTGTAAGGGAAACCACCAGTTGAGTGTCATCGGCATAGGACACAACCGTGACTCCAAAACCCTCTGCAATCTCAGCTAGAGGCGTGACGTAGAGATTAAATCGACTAATGTTTCTTTTGGTATGAGAATCTTGACCACATACAAAGTCTACATGACAGCTAACTTGCCTGTTAATGCACTAGTTGCACTGTCAATAGAGTGGGGGCAGAGACAGAATGATTATAAGTTCATGTGAACACTATTACTTTCAATAAATGCTTCTCAGTGTGGTGGTTTAATGTACCGTGATAATGTCAAAGTTTCCAGATGTTAAAGAGATACACTTTTTGGAAAAACGTTGAAATGCTGATGCATAAAAAGAAATGGCCAGCCTGCATTATCATTAGAAACAACATTACTAGTGTGTTTCTTTCTGGACGTTTATGAACTTGTGTTATGTGTTTTATATTGGAAATGGTAGAACCAGAGCAGTCTTGCATGGCACCCTATTCCTTCTATGAAGGTCAGACTTGCTTGCCAACCCAGAAATTCTATGAAATATTTTATGAGTTCTCCTATAAGAATTGTATCTTTTGTCAACTTATCACAGAAATAGTGCTGCAAATTGCACCAAAATACACCAATTTTTAAAACAATTTTTGGGGGAAGAACCCACCCTCACCCCCCCCCCCCCAATGCCCATTATCAATGTCAGGCTCACTCATTTCACTCGCTCACTAGCATTTGTTGGTTTATTCTTCTTATGCCTTACCACTTTCAAATCCCACCAACCGCCAGAGGTGCATCTCCCAATCCCATAGTTGTAGCTCCCCATCTATGTTCATTGTTTGTGTGCATATTTCCATGTTTTTACCTGTGCCTCCCTGCCACACTTTTGCCTGCCTTATTAGTGTTCATGTCTCCCTGACCCAATGCCTGGTATAGCAATATCCGCATCTCCCTCTGTCTGTGCTGTACACCATTTCCAGTTATTTTGTCTGTCAGTCTCGATGTATATATGTTTCTGTCGCACTGACTTTGTCTCCCTGTCCATGTGTCTCTCTCTGCCCCGGGTCCCCATTCCCCACTGCGCCATGTCTCACTTTCTCTCAGTACCTTGGCCACATCTCTCAGCCTCAATGGCTATGTCTCCTAATCTCTGAGCTTGTTCCCACTGTGTCTATGACTCTGTCGCAGTGCTCATGTCTATGCCTCCCTATTCCAGTGCCTCCTAGTCTAGAGTCTCACTGTCCCAATGTCTCCCTCTCCCAATGTATGCATCAGAACCACAGCTGTAATCACGGTCCAGCAAATAATGGAGTGACTATAAGTTGTGTGCGGTGCATTGCTAAGATACACTTTGCAAGCCTTGACATAATTACAACACCATGGTTGTATTGTGGACTTTATGGATACATTGTTGCAATTTGAAGATTGTGGACAAGTGGGAGACAGTTGAAATTCCAACCATCAAGCGAAAACCATGTTTGTATTGTGGACATTTGGGGTGCAAAGTTGCAGTTCCAGACAGTATTTGGACAAAATATCGGAAGACAGAAATATTGGAAAAAATATTGTGATACAATAATTTCGTGATGCAGAAATATTGTTGTCAAGAATGTCATTTTGTTCAGGTGAGTAATATCGCTGTTAAGAATATCATTGTTGTTAATATCATTTTCAATAATATAGTTGAAAAAAATAAATATTGTTTTTAAATTATCCCATTGTGCTTTAGTCATATGTTATTATGTGTATAATTTTTAATAATATTTTTAAATATAGTTTGTAATTTCAATGTATTTTTTATTTTTTATTTTATTGCTAACTTAAAGTGTTGTAGTAGGTTGGTAGCTTTGGAGGGGTATAGGGCAGGAAGTTAATGAAGTAGTAATTAATTCACAATACATTATTAATTTATTAATACATTACTTGATTATTAATTATGTAAATTGTGTAAGAAGTATAATTTTAGTTATATTTTATGTGTGAGGTGCTGGGTTTGTAGGGGTATAGGGTGGGAAGTAAATTGGGTAAATTAGCAATGAATTATTAATTTCTTATTAATAATGTAATTGATTCTTAATTATGTAAATTATGTAATTAATTTTTTTAGATATATTATATATTATATAGGTGCAGGCTGCTGTTTTTGTAGAGGTATATAATGGGAAGTTAACTAAATTATAACGAATTAACAATCCATTGATTATTACTTATGTATTTGATTAATATTTATTTAAATTGGATAATAACTTTATATTTTAGGATGTTGAGTTTGTGGGGACATAGGTTGCGGAGTTAAGTATTAATGTATCAACAATTAATTCATTATTTTTAATTTCCTAATTGATAATTAATTATGTTCATTATGTAATACTGATTTATTTTAGTTATATTAGAGTTGCAGGTTGCTAGGTTTGTAGGGTGGGACATTAACCAAGTAATCATTAGCAAATAATAATTATTTGTTACCTAATCAGATAATTGAATACCAATTATGTAAATTGTGCTATACCTATTTATTTTTTAGTTATATTTTAGGTGTGGGCTGCTAGGTTTGTAAGGGTATAGTGTAATAAGTTAATTAAGTAATAAATAAATAACAATGCATTTTAATTGATTATTATTACATTGTTTAATCATCATGTAAATCAATTAATTGTTTTTTATTTTAAATGTGTTTTGGGTTAATTAATAATGTTCATATTAAGAATGTTATATTTGTACTAAATTAATAAGGGTATTCAAATATGTACTGTGTTTGAAGTAAAGTGCTTTCCCTACGGTTGCTTAGACTGGAGTGGGAATAGTTAATTGAACCCTCCAAAGTCCAGCGCTTTCTCTACTGTTGCACAGACTGGAGTGGGAATAATAAATCTTACCCCTCCGAAGTCCAACACTTTCCCTACTTTTGCACAGACTGGAGTCGGAATAGTACATTTTACTCCTCCAGAGTACAACGATTCCCTATTGTTGCTCAGACTGGAGTAGGAATAGTAAATCTTATCCCTCCGAAGTCCAGCCTTTCCTCACTGTTGCACAAAATGGAGTGGGAATAGTAAATTTAGCCGTTCTGAAGAACAACTCTTTCCCTACTATTTCAATAGCCGAAGTGGGAATAGTACATTTAACACCTCTGTAGTCCAAAGCTTTCACTTCTGTTGCACAGACTGGAGTAGGAATAGTAAACTGTACCGCTCTGAAGTCCAACACTTTCCTCAATGTTGCACAGGCTGGGGTGATAATAGTAAATGTAACCCCTCCGAAGTCTAACGCTCCGTGTGAATAGTATATCTATTATCCCTAGACTCCAATACTTTTCCTAATATTGTTTAATTATACCTATTATTGCTATTTTTTTGTGTAAATGTTATACTATTTATGTGTGTGTGTGTATATATATATATATATATGAATATGTATATATATATATGTGTGTGAATATTTATATGTATGTATATATATATATATACATATATATATATTTGCAAAAAAGATGCAGAGAACTCTGGGTAGTTCTCAAGTTTAGGTGGAAAGCAAATCCTGCACAGAGCACCCTCAACACCATCGACACTTTTTATCTGTTCACCTCAAATGTCTGCCTTTCTATCAAAGTCTTTAAGCATAGCATTAGCACAGTGCCATTGACGCCGAAATAGAAAGGGACAAAGTCTTTTGCCATTTCTACAGCAAATATTTTAAGCATAGGACTATGACAGGGCCATCCATGCCGCGCTGCAAAATTACGAAAGCCTTTTGCCACTCCAGGCACAGTATTACAGCTTTGAATTGGTAAAAAAACAACAAAGCCAACC
>NC_140581.1:257863641-258111141 GCF_964204655.1 Triturus cristatus | reverse complement strand
GAAAACACCTACATACACTAGGGAACATTATGCGTTGGGGTCCCCCTGTGATTAGCATGACCTCCTCTGTAAGCCCCTAGTGTATAATAGGGCATGGGGATTAAAACTACCTCTTAAAACAGGCCACAGGGCGTTTTTGCACACGTTAACTCAGGCCCCGTCCCCTCCCTTCACCACTGTGTAAACACGCCCTGTGTCCATTTTTAGTTGGGAGATTAAGTTCATTTGAATCCTGAGGGTCCCTAGGGTCCAACTAGCCCACTAGGTACCTCCAGTAAGTGCCACAGAGCTGCGTTGCAGAGAGGTGTAAAAAGTGGCACGGCCTGGACCACCTCTCTGCAATGCAGCTCAGTGGCGCCTACTGGAAGCACTTGGTGGGCTAGTTAGCCCCCAGGGGCCCTCAGTATTGAAGGGAAATTATATCCCCAATTTAAAACATGCCATAGTGCGTGTTTGCACACATCACCTCAGGCCCCGTCCCCTCCCTTCACCACTGTGTAAACACGCCCTGTGGCTGTTCTAAGTTGAGAGATTAAGTCCCCCTGAATCCTAAGGGTCCCTAGGGTCAAACTAGACCACTAGGTACCTCCAGTAAGCGCCACAGAGCTGCGTTGCAGAGAGGTGTAAAAAGGGGCTTGGCCTCAGAACACCTGGCTGCAGCACAGCTCCCTGGCGCATACTGGAGATGCCTGTTGGGGGCGCGTTTGCAGAGTGCTGCACGGAGGGGGCATGGCCTCCGGCACAATGCCAGTCTTTTATTTATTTTAGTTTTTTAAGAAGGGGGGCTGTTTGGTTCCCCTTCTTATTCTAATTTATTGGCCCTGATGACCCCATCCCCCAGGGCCAGTCTCCTAATTATATTTTTTTGACCCCAATCCTCAGGGCCGGCCACTGTTTTTTATTATTTTTAAAAAATATATATTTATAGACACACCTAGGACATGCTGGACAAACCGTACGTACCTATCACCATGACGATTTGCGTGATATTCATTAAAAGGCGACTATGCATGCAATGAATCCACGTGGAATGTATTTACACCACTAGTGAAGCTCTGACATGTCTGATGCCCTACCGTGCCTAATCCTGGTAGACACCCTTGTCGTTTATTTATACAAACATGGGTAGCTATTGACGGGCACATTTAATACACATGCACACCAAGCCATTCAAAGGGGATTCGACAAAAATTCGACCAAAACTATGCAAGAAACCCCCCTCACGGTTAATAAAACACACATCCACTGCCGGATGTGTAATACTTTTTATTTTACTCTCTGGAAAGGGGACGAACATCACTTGAGAGTCACAGCGTGCTCCTGACAGAGCCCAATGCTGTGTTACACCCACCATTGCCTCCCGAGTGCCACACACCTCTGTGTTGTATTCCACTAGCTAGTGCATATGCTATGACACTCTCTAGCCCATGTGCACTGTAACACCACCCCGTGAATATGTCATGCCACACTTGTCTTCGCACGGGTTATATTGCCCCATCTAACGTGCCTTTCTCGATGCCTATGTTATAACGCACAGTGCTATGCCATACATATTACAATCTGGGATCCATATCTTTGTCACAGTGCATATGCAACGTTACACTCGCCAGCACATATTTTATATTACAACTTTAGAGACTAGTTAGGTTACACAACACTGCCCTGTGCATATTACACTCCAAGGCGCATATCGCTTAGCACGCGCTAGTGCCTGTGCTATCTCGCGCTCTCCAATGAATCTGTCATTGCGCACAATGTATTGCACATTATATTTCACGCCCGGTTCATCTTATATCACACTTTTTGGTGCATAGTTCATACCATACACTATATCTAGTTTTCATTTTCAATCGTGCTCTCAGGACTATGTTCTATATAACACTGTGTTCACCTACCCTTTTCACGGGCATTACATTTTGCGATAGGGGGTGGAGGGTCAGGGGGTGTTTCTGCCAAGTGAGCCCGGAGTCACAGTCACAAACGTCCTCTTCTTCCTGAATAAAAGTGAGATTATGCTGCATACTTGTTCATATTTTAAGTAGTTCGCACAGACACAATGTTTTAAAAACAATAAAGTTCCTAATACCCGCCTTCTCTGAACAGTTAGCTTGCTGCCCCATCCCCTTCCTCCCTATCCTCTGTTGTGTGAATCCATGGACTAGCCTCCTCCCTCCTGCCATGCATGGTCTGATGTGCTGCCACTGCCCTCAATTTAGTATGATGTACCAGTCCACTCCTCCTGCCCTCCATTGCCCAATTCTATGCCCCATCATTGACCTCCTGCTTAAACTCTGTGCTTAGCTTGCTGCCCCTATTCTCCTTCCCCCTGCCCTCCGATGTCTTTGTGCATGCCCCTGCTCCATCCTTTTTGCCCACCATGTCCCATGGACCTGCCACTCCTATCTACTCTGAGTGTTCTGTTGAGCTTCCACTCCCCTCCCACCTGCCTAGCATTGTCAGATGACTGTAACCTGTCCCTGCCACCTCCACCCTGCCTGTCCACATGCCATGCCCCTATCCTCTTCCTCCTGTCCTACATGGTCCATTGTACTGCCACACCCTTCTGCCCTCCCTGGTCTGTTGTGCTGCAACTGCTCCTCCTGCCTGCCCCGTGTGGTCTGTTGTGAGGTCCCTTCCCCTGAACTTTCTTGTCTGTGCACAGGTCCTGACCCTCCCTTCTATCCTCCATTGTCCTTTGTGCATGCCCCTCCACCCTCCTTCTTGCCCATCATAGCCATTGTGCTGCCACTAACCCTCCCACTTGCCATGCATGGTCTTCTGTGCTGCCATGGCCCCTCCCACCTTCCCTGTGTGGTCAGTTAGCTGCCACTGACCCCCTCCCACCTTCCCTCCATGGTCTGTGTGTATGCCATCACAGTCTCACTGTTGCTCTTCATGGTGTGTCTTGCTTCTAGTGCCCATCCTGCCTGACCTCCATGGCTATCTTGCTGCTCCTGCCCTGCCCCCTTGCCCCCAGCCCTACTCCCTCCCTCCTGGCTTGTCTGTTCCATTGTAATGCCCCTGATCCGTCCCTCCTGCCCTTTATGGTCTGTTATGCTGCAGCTTTCTCTCCTGTCTGTCCATTATGGTCAGCTAGCTACCATTGCCTCTTGCCCCTCTGTTCTCTGTTGTCCATGTGCATGGTCCTGTCCCCTCCCTCTTGCTTTCTATGGATTGTTGTGCTGCACTCCCGTCCTGCATGCCCTGTGTGGTGTATTGTGCTGCTGCAAACCCTGATGCCTGCCCTGCAGGGTCAGTTTGGTGCACCTCTCCATGTCCCTCCTGTCCTCTGTTATCCAAGTCCATGTCCCTATCCCATTTCCTTCCATGATCCAATGTACCATACTTGCGAACATTTTGAACTTGGTAAGAGGGAGATTTTGAAAAAAAACTGGGGTATTGATTTTCCCCTTTGAGTTACATTGAAAAAGAGGATATTGTAGACAGGAGACAGATCAAATAAAGCCCATTTGAGCTTAAAAACATTGGACGTTTCCTGGCTGAATCGGGTCTGTTGGCATGTATGGTTGTACTACCATTGCCTCTTCCTTCTGCCCACAATGGTCTATTACATTGCCACAGCCTTGAAGGAGGGTAGATTTTGTATCACAGGGGGCCCCTGGCCCGTTCTGTCCACACCTGAAGTATGAGACCCTTGTCCTTGCCCTGCCAGCTGCATTTGTAGGCCGTATTAAATTGACCAGCGGGTCCTGTGTTGCTATATAATTATCCTGAGACATCCTTACCACTCAGCCAGCATAAAACCCCTGTGTAGGCCCTTCTGTTCAATATGTAGGCCTCTTTGTTAAATTGACCATAGCTCTGCAATTTTAGTGTATAGCAGTCTGAAGGCAGGTCTGCGAGGCCTTCTGATCCAAACTAGTAGCCCCCACCCTACCCGAGTGCTCCGTGCTCGGTATCAAAGTTCAACATCCCCCTGAAGCTGTCGACATACAGTAGGCTGCATCCTGGACTGGTACTTGCTTCCTGGGCAGGTTTCCCGCTTTTAAGGAAGTGGCAACCGCAGAGCGTCAAGTTAGGAGAACTGAGGAGATTTTATACATGAATATATTGAATTCCCGTACAATACCCATTATTTTCTGCTTGCTCTATGGAACTTACGATAAGCGATTGGCCTGAGAGACTGACCTTTTCACCCAGTCCATTGTCAGCATTAAGTGGGTAAATGACGAAATGTCTGGTAAAATCTGCAGACGAAGCTTTTGGGTAGCATACGTAGGTAGATGTAGCGTGCAAAGGAGCCCACAAAATGATGTAAAAAGGGAGCACCCACAGATATCGACGGACTACCTCGCCGTCTGTATGTAGGTTAACAGGCAGTGCAGGTGTTCCCCAAGAGCTGGGAGCTCTTGTCTTCCTTTGCTTAAAATGTCTTGCTCTGCTTTGCTTGAAGTATCTTATTCTATTTTACCTATATGAAATGTCATGTTATGTTTAACCATTGTTCTCTTTACTTTTGCATTTAAAAGATTTTGTATTGTAATTGCAGGAATGCTTGCTCTAAGAGTAAACGTGAGTGTTCCTAGGTAACATTTTCCTTGGTGTAACTTGTTTCTCATGATGCATTTATAGATGTGTTTTCTCTCTCTCTCTGTCAGTACATTAATTGAGATACAGAGAATATTATGACAGCTGTATGATTATCTGGATTCTGTATTTTGTACTTTATGTCTCTATTCTGCGGTTTCTTTGAAGTTGCATCTTCTCATTAAACTGCCATTGTATTCTGCCTCCAATTCCATGTCTCATATGTCTGTTTTCTTCATTTTTGGAGCAAGCGTTCCTAGGCACCCCGGCTCAAATTAAGGTGCCCCTTTTGTCCCTGACTCACTCTCCTGCTCAGTTCTGTGGTGGCTCCCGGGGATCTGGGGACCACCCCTAGCTTCCTTGACCCGTAATAGATCTTCCTTCCAACAGCCTCTCTTGCAAGTCCTGTATTGTTGGTTTGTTGCCCCTGCCCCCCTTTCCACTGCCCTCCATAGTCTGTTGTGCTTCCACGGCCCTTCCTGCCTGCTCAGTGTGGTTAAATTGTTGCCTTTGCACCCTCCTACCTGCCTTCAATTTTCAGAGTCCGTGCCCCTGGCCTCTGCCTCTCAACAGTATCCTAATGAACAACTAGATTGCTAACATTCTATATTTATTACAAAAGTGTGGAACGCCTGACATCATCTTGATGTAATCAAAACTGTAATACCTAGAGCATTTCCTTTAGAAATTACATATATGAGAGGGTCTTATTGGCATCAAAATTATGGTTAGTGCTCTAAAAGACTAAAATAAGGACATATTTTCTGAGTTTTCAAATAGCGACAAAGCACTTTTAAATTATTTGTTATCTTTATGTTTTTTTATCCAGTTGACCACTTGATTAAATGTTGCACTTAGGGGAGAGGATGTGCTTAGGGGAGAGGAAGTTTCTGCTTCAGCTCGACATTCTGTGATTCTGGTCAAATCACTTAGTCTCCCCATGTCTACAACCAAAATGAATTTGTTCTTGTGTGATGTAACCAATGCTCATGTAAAGCACTCCAATACCTGACAAGTCTGTACTATATAACACTGCAAAAACACAAAATAATAAGTGTTTTGCAAACTTCTGTCATTGGGCTATATTTGGGCTACATCTGGTTGATTTTGGGCTACATTTGGGCTCTTTTGTCTCCGGTGGCCATCTTGGGAGATTTATTTGTTATGAAGTTTCCTAATTTCCTCATGTACTGCAGTCTCCTCAGTAGGAAATGCTTTCAGTTTTTTACTTTGATTCCATCATGAAGGTATTCAGATATGTCACACATTTGCCATAAATTCTGAATGTTAGCACTCTAGTTGCTCATTAGATCACTGTAGTAAAACTACTGCACCATGGAAGTCTGCTCCTGGTATTAAAAGTGCATGTTTCAGTCTGCATGTCAGAATTTTTTAATGAAATAGAAGAGGATTTGAGAAGTCACTCAAAATGTGCCCTCATTTTCTTTCTTCAGCATTAATCATAATTTCTATGGCAAAATGAACCTCCTCATTGTGTTCCTTTTTAAATTAAATGTTTTAAGTGTTACCAGTTTATTCCAATCAAGATGGCTTCAGGTGTGCCATACTTTTGTCATAATGAAGACAGTAAGCGCTCTAGTTGTTTTTAAGAACATTCTGGGACATTCTGTCATTGGGCTATACTTGGGCTACATCTGGGTGATATTTGGGCTACATTTGGGCTCTTTTGTCTCTGGTGGCCATCTTGGGAGACTTATTTGTTATGAAGTTTCCTAATTTCCTCATTTACTGCAGTCTCCTCAGTAGGAAATACTTTCAGTTTTTTACTTTGATTCCATCAAGAAGGCATTCAGATGTGTCACACATTTGCCATAAATTCAGAATGTTAGCACTCTTTTTGCTCATTAGATCACTGTAGTAAAGCTACTGCTCACCAGGGAAAACTGCTGCTGGTATTGAAAGTGCATGTTTCAGTCTGCATGTCAGAATTTTTTAATGAAATAGAAGAGGATTTGAGAAGTCACTCAAAATGTGCCCTAATTTTTCTTTCTGCAGCACTAATCATACTTTTTATGGAAAAATGAACCCCCTCATTTTGTTCCTTTTTAAATTAAATGTTTTAAGAGTTACCACTTTAATCCAAGCAAGATGGCTTCAGGTGTGCCATACGTTTATCATAAGTAGGACTGTTAGCGCTCTAGTAGTTCTTTGGAACACTCTGGGAAGCTGCAGTAGAACACAAAGGAATCAACTGACAGTCTCTGCCCTTGTTGGATGTACATGTTTTACTGAGAATGTCAGACTTCATTCTCACATGACTGAGAAAGATAATGTGAATTTACAGAAAATAAGCTCTCAGTTTAGCCTATAGATCACCTTCCAAACCTCTGTGGTAAAAGCATGAGAAAATATTTTTCTCTCAATCATGATATCCCAGCAGAAGGCTTTTTCACATGGTGAAATCACCTTAGAACATACCACAATTCCTAAAATGAGTATGGTACCATCAACAAATGATTTATAATGTAACTAAAGTCTTAAAACCTTCTATTAACTGCAATGCTTTTTAATGAGGTGCTATCATGTATATTGGTCCCAAGATGGCTGCCAACACTTCTTGGATGAAGTGCTGACAGCCAATCAGATCTCAGGATGAGATGTGTGGTTAGGCTCCGCCCACATATATATATGCTTTTAAATGCTATTTTCTCAGGAAATACTGAACAGATTTACACCAGACCTGCAAAAGGCACTTCCTTGACCTTATGGCTACCTCTCTGCCAAATTTCAAGTAATTCTGTTCAGCCGTTCGGGCTGTAGCTGTGTCTAAAGGTCCTATGGAAAAATGCATGGGGAAAACGCGTTTTGGGACCCCCCTTTTTTCTCGGCCCCTGCTTGACGAATCCCCCCGAGACTTTCAGGGTAGGAGCGGAGCGGAGCGCCCCACCTATTTTAAAAATTTCGCGAGGATTCGTCGACCGGCGCCAAAGTTATTCCAAATAGAATGTTGCGGATTTCCTATGGAAACAGGGTCCTAACTATAACTACCTACTGGCGACCGCCAGTAGGTAATATATATGATCGTTACCAGCTTCAAAGAAACGATGTCCAGGAAGCTGAATTCTTGTCAGCGCGTCTTTATTATCAAACGCCCAGTCACAAGAGTGACTGGGCGTTTGATAATAAAGACGCGCTGACAAGAATTCAGTGGCCTGGACATCGCTTCTTTGAAGCTGGTAACGATCGTTTGGATTTTGGGAGTCGCGATCCCGTCCGGGCCCGCCATTGTGAGTGGCTGGGATTTCTGTGCGAACCTGGTGGTGGAGAATATATATATCTATATCTATATCTATATCTATATCTATATCTATTACCTACTGGCGGTCGCCAGTAGGTAGTTATAGTTAGGACCACGTTTCCATAGGAAATCCGCAACATTCTATTTTGAATAACTTTGGCGCCGGTCGACGAATCCTCGCGAATTTTTAAAAATAGGTGGGGCGCTACGCTCCGCTCCTACCCTGAAAGTCTCGGGGGGATTCGTCAAGCGGGGGCTGAGATAAAAGGGGGGTCCCAAAACGCATTTTTCCCATGCATTTTTCCATAGGACCTTTAGACACAGCTACAGCTCGAACGGCTGAACAGAATTACTTGAAATTTGGCAGAGAGGTAGTCCTCAGGTCAAGGAAGTGCCTTTTGTAGGTTTGGTGTAAATCTGTTCAGTAGATTCTGAGAAAATAGCCTTTAAATCAATATATATATCTGAGCCAGCTTACGGTGCACTTACGGTACGCTTACCGTACGCGTACGGTGGCGTGCGCGAGCGCGATTCTGATTGGCCCTTAGATCTTAGTAAACATTCGAATCGGTCGAAACCAGGAAGCGGCGGCCGCCATTTTCTCTCTCGCACTCTGAGGGGGGAGCTGATAAACAAATGCCAAAAACATATAAAGGGGCTGTTTAGACAGCGCCCATGCACATAACCATGTTAGTTGAGTCTTCAAAGATCCCCCAAGGCAAAAAACGGGAATTTTTTATTTTTCGAAAATTTCGCCGATTACGCTTACCGTACGCTTACCGTACGCGTACGGTAAAAAATTATTTTTAAAAAAAAAACCACTCTCTCCACCCCGTGTGCAAATGGTGGCCGAAGGCCACCTTGTGTCCATGGCATATAAGAGCACAGCATTTCCCCAAAAAATTTCAACAGATTACCTATCACAAGGAAGCGCATAATATGTCCTCCATGTGCGCACGGTGCGCGAAGCGCATCGTGCGTACATGGCCCATCTAGCGTAACGTGGGCACGCGGTGCGCGTAGCGCACCGCGTGCCCACCGTGCGTGCACGGCACTAACTGCGTAAAGTGGGCGCGTACCGCGTGCTCACTGTGCGCGCACGGTGCGCGAAGCGCACCGTGCGCGCACGGAACGAACTGCGTTAAGTGGGCACGCACGCCACGAATGGCGTAAAGTAACTTAGCATTTAAAAAACCGTACAAATTCACTGAAAAAACCATAGGTTTCACACACGTTATAGTTAGGAATTAGCATTTAAAAAACCTTGCAAAATTCACTGAAAAAACCATAGGTTTCACACATGTTATAGTTAGCGGAAATTTTACTGATAAAAAACCAATGAAATTCCCCCGTTATAGTTAGAGCAGGAAACTATAACTCACGCGACCGCAATCTTCTGCTGATGACATATGTGTCTTTATGAAAAAAAAAATATTTGTAATATATGTATAGCTAAAAATTTATGGAAGAAGACATGGGCAAATAAGTGTCTAAATACAGTATTAGCATCAGCAGAGGATTGCGGTCGCGTGAGTTATAGTTTCCTGCACTAACTATAACGGGGGAATTTCATTGGTTTTTTATCAGTAAAATTTCCGCTAACTATAACATGTGTGAAACCTATGTTTTTTTCAGTGAATATATATATATATATATATATATATATATATATATATATATATATATAGATAGATATATATATATATATATATATAGATAGATATATATATATATATGTATATTATCTACTGGCGGTCACCAGTAGATAGTTATAGTTACAACCTAGTTTCCATAGGAAATCTCAAAATTCAATTTTGAATTACTTTGGCGCCGGTTGACGAATTCTCGCGAAATTTTCAAAACAAATGGGGCGCTCTGTTCAGCTCCTACCCTGAAAGTCTCGGGGTGATTCGTCAAGGGGGGCCGAGAAAAAGGGGGGGTCCCAAAACGCGTTTTCCCCATGCATTTTTCCATAGGACATTTAGTCGAAGGTACAGCCCGAACGGCTGAACAGAATTACGTGAAATTTGGCAGAGAGGTAGCCATAAGGTCAAGGAAGTGCCTTTTGAAGGTCTCGTGTAAATCTGTTCAGTATTTCCTGAGAAAATAGCATTTAAAAGCATATAAATATCTATACACGCGCATCGTGCGCGCACTGTGCGCGCACCGTGCGCGCACCCTGCCGTGCGCGAGCGCAATTCTGATTGGTTGTTAGATGTCGGTAAACATTCAAATCGGTCGAAACCAGGAAGTGTCGGCCGCCATATTGTCTCTCGCAGTCTGAGGGGGTGAAAAACAAAGGTGGGGAACGTGAAAAGGGGGCAGGGTGGACAGTTCCTGACCCCCTAGCCTTTGTCAGGGGGTCCCAGAAGGACCCCCAAGGGAAAAAAAAATGTATTTTTTTTTCGAAAAATCGCGGAGTGCGCGACTGTGCGTGCACGCTGAAAAAACACACGTAAAAATTTTTTTTTACATTTTTAACGGAAAATTAAGCGAGGTTCGCGCACCGTGCACGCACGCTAAAAATCCCATAAAAAAATTACAAAATACATACATAAATTAGCATTTAAAAAACCTTTGAAATTCACTGAAAAAACCATAGGTTTCACACACGTTATAGTTACGAATTAGCATTTAAAAAACCTTGCAAATTCACTTAAAAAACCATAGGTTTCACACATGTTATAGTTAGCAGGACATTTCACTCGTAAAAAACCAATGAAATTCCCCCGTTATAGTTAATGCAGGCAACTATAACTCACGCGACCGCAATCCTCTGCTGATGACGTCAGATATTACATCACTGATGACATATGTGTCTTTCTGAAAAGTAAATATTTGTAATATATGTATAGCTAAAGATTAATGGAAGAAGACATGGGTAAATAAGTGTCTAAATACAGTGATGTAATATCTGACGTCATCAGCAGAGGATTGCGGTCGCGTGAGTTATAGTTGCCTGCACTTACTATAACGGGGGAATTTCATTGTTTTTTTACGAGTGAAATGTCCAGCTAACTATAACATGTGTGAAACCAATGGTTTTTTAAGTGAATATATATATATATATACACACAGGATTAACAACGCAGCCTTTGATTGAGTCGTGCTTTTCTCCACCCACCCTTTATACAGAGGGCGGGGATAGGATGTCCCCTCCAGCTGGTATGGACCTATCTGAGGTCCCAAGTAAGCCATGCTGTGCCGGTGTAAGTGATTTTTTTTGTGGCTGATCTTTCACGGACCACAAGACAACCAGTAGACATGGATCCGCATGAGATCACAGCTCAGGAACTGCTAAATGCCACAGGAAGGATTGTCCTTACTAAAGCCCTTGGCCCTTAAAAAACTCCCTGGCGAGCTGTTTTTGAATGAGCCTGGAGTTTGGAGTGTCCACTTTTTAATAGTATTTACTGCCATCATGAAAGGAGCCCCAATTCCTCCCAAGTGGGCCAGGGACGAAATCATACCCATAAATAAGACTCCCTTTTTAATTATTGACCAATAAGTCTCATTGATTAGTTTAGTTTAGTTTAGTTTAAAGGAGTTTGTAGAGCGCATGGTAACACCTCCCGGCGTGTCCCCGCGCTATGGAGAAAGAGAGCAGCAGCAGAGGAAAAAAAAGAAGCGAACCAGTTCACACAGCAAAGAGGCAGGTTTTCAACTTCTTCCTAAATCTGATTTCATTACTCTCCAGCCTAATATCTAGGGGCAGGAGGTTCCATTGTTTGGCAGCTAAGGTGCGAAATGATCTGCCACCCATTTTAGCTTTTTTGGGGCAGGTAGTTTTGAGTAGACCCATTCCTTTGGATCTAAGAGATCTGTTAGGTTCATACACAGACACCAAATCAGATATATATGCCGGAGCTCTGTGATGAATGATTTTATGGCACCAGAGCATGGCTTTAAAAACAATCCTCTTACTGATCGGTAACCAGTGGAGGGCTGCTAGAGAGGGACGTGAAGGAGCTCGGCGGGGAAGCCTTAGTACCAGGCGGGCTGCCGAGTTTTGTAGAACTTGTAGCTTTTTTATGTTTTTCACTGAAGTCCCCATGAGTAGTACATTGCCGTAATCAATACGGGACGTTATAAGTGCCTGCGTCATAGTACGTCTGGAGTTAATGGGTAACAGGTCGAGGGTGCGGTTGAGGGTTTTCATCACCCCAAAACATTTGCCAACAGTCTTCTTTACGTGGCTGTCAAATGACAGTTTATTATCCACCCATACACCTAAGTTCTTCGCCTCTTGTGCAGGCGAGGGCAGGGGTCCCAGGCAACTGGGCCACCACTCTGTCGTCCATTTGACCTCATTACCTCCTATAATGAGGACCTCTGTTTTTGTCCCATTAAGTTTCAAACAGTGTTCATTCATCCACATAGCCAGTTTGGACATGCACGCGTTGAAGTTATCAGCTTCCTTAGAAGGGGCCTGGGTCAGAGATATGAGGAGTTGCGTGTCGTCGGCGTAGGAGACAAGCTCTACGCCGAACGATTGCACCACTTCTGCCAGAGGGGCCATGTAGAGATTGAACAGGGTGGGACTCAGGGCAGAGCCCTGAGGAACCCCCTGTTCCAGCATCACCCTGTCAGAGAGGAAAGTACCTCTTTGAACCTGGAAGGTCCTGTTAGTTAAGAAAGATTTCAGCCAACCCAGTGCCTTGTTGGTGACTCCCGCTTTATTTAGACACTGTAGCAAGATGGAATGTGCTACAGTGTCAAAAGCGGCACTGAGATCAAGCATGATAAGGGCCATTGTCTTTCCCTTATCTGCTCCTTCTCGTAAGGTTTCAGTGGCCCTCAGTAGAGCTGTCTCCGTAGAGAAGCCAGCTCTAAAACCCGACTGAGATTTATGGAAAACATTGTGGGTCTCAAGATGTTCCATAAGTTGACTGTTAACGATTTTCTCAGCTAACTTGGCCCCGTAGGGTAGCAGGGATATGGGTCGTAGGTTGTCCATTATGTCCATGCTAATGTTTGCTTTTTTCTTAATGGGTAGTACTATTGCTTGTTTCCATTCCTCCGGAAGGCGAGAGGTAGTAAATGAGGCGTGTAATAAGTGCCTGAAGTGAGGCTCTAACACAGGAAAGGCTTCAGCTAAAATTTTCGGGGGTGCTGGATCTCTAGGGGAGCCTGATTTAATTTTATTGCACATTTTGGACAGGATTTCATAGGAAGGGACTGTAAAAGAGTTTAAGCATACAGGTGTATTTACAAGTTTGTCATTTTCTATAAAGTCCGTGGCCGAGTCTATCTGGTTAGAGAAACTAGTATAGATTTTATGTATTTTGCCCGCAAAATACTGTGCAATATTGTTGCACGCCTCCACCGAGTCATTGTGAGCGGGGGAAGTCATGTCCACTATGGATAGCTCTTTGTATATCAGAAACAGTTCCTTGGAGGAATTGCCTGCCTCCAAAATACGGGTGTGATAGTGCTTTGCTTTGGCCAAACGAACTGATTTATAATACTCTCTCTGCGTTGTTTTATATTGTATTTTAATATCTGCACAGAGATTCTGGCGCCAAGCTCTCTCAAGTTTCTTACAAGCCGTTTTCATGGCTTGTAATTCTTGGCTAAACCAAGGAGCAGTTTTCTTAGGTCTCCTGGCATTGGACATGGAACGACTTGGGGCTGTGATGTCCAGGGCCTTAGTGACGATGTTATTTAAGTTGTCATTAGCTGCCTCACAGTCTATCCCTATGGGAGGGCCTTCATCATGTACAATTTGCTTAAAAGAGTCAAGAGAGAAATTCTTCCATTTCCTGCGTTTGTATCGCAGGGATTGATGACGAACAATCTCCGTTCTGTCAAGCTGTATTGTAATGGGAATAATATAATGGTCCGACCAAGGTATAGGTATAGGATCGGAAGTATGTACTCCCTGCCAGTTACCAAAAACGGGGTCTAGTAGGTGTCCTAATTGATGAGAAGGCTCTTTATTTTTTAGGTCAAGTTGGACAGATTGCAATTCCACTCGGATATCATCAGCGTTTTTATCTAAATGATCTTCGAAGTGAGCATTGAGATCCCCTAGCACTAACAGTCTGGATTTCCTCAGTGCTAAATGAGTGACCGCTTCCATTAGGGTCGGTGTAAACTCATATAGTGTACCTGGCGGTCGGTATATCAAGATGCCAGAGATCGAATGATTGGGGCCAGTGTTAATTGTGAAGGTACCGGCTTCACTATGATCAACCTGAGTGTGTACTAGGGAACAGACTAGAGGGGCTTTCGTGGCTATGGCGATGCCACCTCCTCTGCCGTCCTTCCTGTCCAGTCTAGATAGAGAATAGCCGTTGGGCATGGCCTGGATAATATCCGGGTCCGAGTGATCATCTAGCCAGGTTTCAGTTAGAAAAAGAATATTCAGATTTTGGTCCTCTAGTAGATGGTAGATTTCTAGAGCATGCTTCCGTAGGGATCTGCAATTCAGTAGTGCAGCTTTGATTATAGGGCCCGAGTTAGTGTCAGGGATTTGAAGAAGGGGTTCAAAGCGGCACCTTGTGCATTTTATAAGTGACTGGGCAGACATGGCGTGTCTGCAGTCGACAGGTGTGTCGGGTTGTAGAGCAAGTAGTGCGTGTCTGCCATACCTTATGGTGTTTTGAGCTGAGGTGCCAGGGTTTGTGGCCCCGTGCCCCGTCCGGCCGCGGACGGGCGCAGACGGGCTGGACTTTGGCTCGACTTCGGCGCGCTTCCGGCGCGCCCGCTGCGCCAGCCCGCTGCGCCGTCTGGATGGGTGACACATGATATAGGGAGGAGGAGGGTGGGAGGCCGGCCCGACTTGAGCGCTGACCTCGCCTTCCTCACCCAAGATGGCGCCCACCGCCGAGTGAAATCACAAAACAAAGCGGATTTAAGTACAATATTAGGAGGTACGAGTGTGTAAGGTGTCAGTGTGCCTGCTAATTCAGTTCCCAATTTCTAAAAACAGCCCCCAGAATAAAAACGGTAAAATTTTACTAGACGCTAAAAACGCTCCTAATTGATTTTCTAAATAGCCTGTGAGCAGTGCGCAAAGGTTAGCGCTTCCTCTTGTTTTTACAGCAGCTCGCAGCCCCAATAACCTCTCTAGGGAGAGCTACTGTAGGGCAGAGAGCGCTGGGTAGGGCGCGCCTAAATACTATGGGAGGGCGGGAGGCCGGCCCGACTTGAGCGCTGACCTCGCCTTCCTCACCCAAGATGGCGCCCACCGCCGAGTGAAATCACAAAACAAAGCGGATTTAAGTACAATATTAGGAGGTACGAGTGTGTAAGGTGTCAGTGTGCCTGCTAATTCAATTCCCAATTTCTAAAAACAGCCCCCAGAATAAAAACGGTAAAATTTTACTAGACGCTAAAAACGCTCCTAATTGATTTTCTAAATAGCCTGTGAGCAGTGCGCAAAGGTTAGCGCTTCCTCTTGTTTTTACAGCAGCTCGCAGCCCCAATAACCTCTCTAGGGAGAGCTACTGTAGGGCAGAGAGCGCTGGGTAGGGCGCGCCTAAATACTATGGGAGGGCGGGAGGCCGGCCCGACTTGAGCGCTGACCTCGCCTTCCTCACCCAAGATGGCGCCCACCGCCGAGTGAAATCACAAAACAAAGCGGATTTAAGTACAATATTAGGAGGTACGAGTGTGTAAGGTGTCAGTGTGCCTGCTAATTCAATTCCCAATTTCTAAAAACAGCCCCCAGAATAAAAACGGTAAAATTTTACTAGACGCTAAAAACGCTCCTAATTGATTTTCTAAATAGCCTGTGAGCAGTGCGCAAAGGTTAGCGCTTCCTCTTGTTTTTACAGCAGCTCGCAGCCCCAATAACCTCTCTAGGGAGAGCTACTGTAGGGCAGAGAGCGCTGGGTAGGGCGCGCCTAAATACTATGGGAGGGCGGGAGGCCGGCCCGACTTGAGCGCTGACCTCGCCTTCCTCACCCAAGATGGCGCCCACCGCCGAGTGAAATCACAAAACAAAGCGGATTTAAGTACAATATTAGGAGGTACGAGTGTGTAAGGTGTCAGTGTGCCTGCTAATTCAGTTCCCAATTTCTAAAAACAGCCCCCAGAATAAAAACGGTAAAATTTTACTAGACGCTAAAAACGCTCCTAATTGATTTTCTAAATAGCCTGTGAGCAGTGCGCAAAGGTTAGCGCTTCCTCTTGTTTTTACAGCAGCTCGCAGCCCCAATAACCTCTCTAGGGAGAGCTACTGTAGGGCAGAGAGCGCTGGGTAGGGCGCGCCTAAATACTATGGGAGGGCGGGAGGCCGGCCCGACTTGAGCGCTGACCTCGCCTTCCTCACCCAAGATGGCGCCCACCGCCGAGTGAAATCACAAAACAAAGCGGATTTAAGTACAATATTAGGAGGTACGAGTGTGTAAGGTGTCAGTGTGCCTGCTAATTCAATTCCCAATTTCTAAAAACAGCCCCCAGAATAAAAACGGTAAAATTTTACTAGACGCTAAAAACGCTCCTAATTGATTTTCTAAATAGCCTGTGAGCAGTGCGCAAAGGTTAGCGCTTCCTCTTGTTTTTACAGCAGCTCGCAGCCCCAATAACCTCTCTAGGGAGAGCTACTGTAGGGCAGAGAGCGCTGGGTAGGGCGCGCCTAAATACTATGGGAGGGCGGGAGGCCGGCCCGACTTGAGCGCTGACCTCGCCTTCCTCACCCAAGATGGCGCCCACCGCCGAGTGAAATCACAAAACAAAGCGGATTTAAGTACAATATTAGGAGGTACGAGTGTGTAAGGTGTCAGTGTGCCTGCTAATTCAATTCCCAATTTCTAAAAACAGCCCCCAGAATAAAAACGGTAAAATTTTACTAGACGCTAAAAACGCTCCTAATTGATTTTCTAAATAGCCTGTGAGCAGTGCGCAAAGGTTAGCGCTTCCTCTTGTTTTTACAGCAGCTCGCAGCCCCAATAACCTCTCTAGGGAGAGCTACTGTAGGGCAGAGAGCGCTGGGTAGGGCGCGCCTAAATACTATGGGAGGGCGGGAGGCCGGCCCGACTTGAGCGCTGACCTCGCCTTCCTCACCCAAGATGGCGCCCACCGCCGAGTGAAATCACAAAACAAAGCGGATTTAAGTACAATATTAGGAGGTACGAGTGTGTAAGGTGTCAGTGTGCCTGCTAATTCAGTTCCCAATTTCTAAAAACAGCCCCCAGAATAAAAACGGTAAAATTTTACTAGACGCTAAAAACGCTCCTAATTGATTTTCTAAATAGCCTGTGAGCAGTGCGCAAAGGTTAGCGCTTCCTCTTGTTTTTACAGCAGCTCGCAGCCCCAATAACCTCTCTAGGGAGAGCTACTGATAGCACACAAAGCTTTTTGGCAGTGTAATCCTGGCTAGATTGCAGGAATGGATGATCATTAATGAGATTCTGAACCCATTTCAAGCAGGATTCAGGGAATCCGTCAGCACAGTTGACCAGGTGTTTAGACTCCAACTGCTGTATTGGAAAACTATTACCCTGGGCAAGGGTTGATTGTATGTCGTATTTATCGACCACTGCTTGGCCTTTTGACATCGTCCTTACAAAAACCTTGTGGAGGGTCCTTGCCGAGATGGGGGTTCCCTGGTTATCTGTTAAATATCATAGAGAGGCAACATACTGATAACTATGCGAGATGTGGTAGCGCAGGAGAGCTGACTAATCCCAAATGCAGTGAATAGAGGGGTGAGGCAAGGGTTCATCATTGCCCCAACACTATTTATGTTGTATATCAATGACCTTGTTGACTATCTTGAGTTGTGTGACAATGACACACCCAAGCTGGTAAACCAGAGGATGCCTGCACTTATGTTCGCAGACGACACCTTATTACTCTCTAGATCCCCAGTGGGCCTCCAAAGGTTGATTTGACATTTTTTATAGATAGCTGGGTTTAGAAATCAACCTGAACAGACAAAATAAATGGTGTTGAATCCAGGGCGTCTTAATAGGGCAAATCCTTGACTAGTAGAGACCTCTCTTGAGGGAGTGCGCACTACTGATTATTTGGGCATGACTCTAACCGAACACCAGGGATGGCATTCACACATTATGCATCTCAGACTCAAATTAGAGCAAGTCGTGGTAGGTATCATTAATATGCTATTATAATCACAGTTTCTGCCAATTCAGATGGCCCTAAAAATATACAATTCACAAGCCTTAGGGATGGCATACTATAGAGCAGAGCTGTGGGGGCACTGTTGTGTGATCCCTCTTACATCTGTAGAAAAGCGCTTCATGTGGCAGTTAATTGGGCTCCCTGTGAGCACTCCCCTGCTTCCACTCAGGTTAGATCTTGGGCTGAGACCAGTCAATGTCAAGGTAGGGCTTACTCTATTAGAGAAGAGTCTGGCTCACCCATGAGCTCTCCTCATACTGTAAAGGTCTGGAGGAAATATTGTCTATTCCTGGTTCAAGTAATATCTCATGGATCAAGTATATTAAAGACACCCTTCAGGAAATAGAGCTTGAGAGCTTGTGGAGTTCACCTGGCGCACCAAAGGCTGTTTCTACGACTCAAGCTAAAACTATCTACTGGCAATTCAAGGACTCTGTGTTGCGTTCTCCGTCAAGTAGTGGTTCTCTGGTAGAAGCTTTTTTGGCTGTTAAAAACTCCTACAGGAAGGAGAGCTTCTCGGATGAGATCCAACTGCCATGAGCCAGACGACCTGCAGTTTTAGTATGGAACTCTGTCACTTGACCATTATACAGTTAAATGGGCCAATCATAAGAATGATCAGGAATCCCAGTGCCTATTGTGTGCGGCCTCTATAGAAATGGTTGAGCACCTCCTGTTTTTCTATCCCCTCTACCATAATTGTAGGAAAAGATGTATTATTCCGCTATGTCAGAATCTGAGAATCAAAGAGCACAAAGTGGTTTCCAGGATATTGAGATACAACGAAAGTCGTCTAATTGGATTCAGGGTAAGAAGATTCCTGCTGGGTATCTGGAGAGTCAGACAGAACAAGTGGGCAGAGATAGTGGGTAGGGGATTTGAGGGCTCCCCACAAAGTCTACTCCCGCCCCCTCCACCGAATGACATTAGTGCTGTCTGAATTGGGGTAACCACCAATTGATTTTATGATGTAGTATTGTACTATTTTACTTGGGGCCCCTGGTGTGGCTTGTTCAGAAATGTTGAATATACTCAAGGCACTTTATGACATGAAACCAGACGAATTGCTAACTTTTTCAAAAACCCTAGAAATTCCCCTGTTATAGTTAGTTCAGCTAACTATAACTCGCGCCCCCGCAATGCACTGCTGATGACGTCACATATTACATCACTCATGACATGGTCAGTGACATCACTGATGACATCACTGATTTCGCATTCCTGCAAGACCTAGACTCTCCCAAATGATTCTTCTACTTTTGGAATATAGACTTGCAGATGATAACCGATCTGAACATTCATATGCTCCAATTTCACGATGTGATAACATCTTCAAACTGAAACTGTATAATTTCTTACTTAGAGTCTTCTCGTGAGAAATCTCTTCCCACATTTCTTTCAATTCAGTCTTTTCTGATTTAGTAAGGTAAGACGTTACATATCGAGCAACAGCAATGGAATTGTCGGCAACATACTGAATATCCATGTTAGCGTTCCACATGGATAAAATAACTGGATTGTAGTCATTTATGTATTTTGATTCTTCGCTTCTTCTCAAGTTGTAGGTGTTTTTCTGAGACTTTCTTGTGATGGTATGTCGTACAGCTGACATAAAACTGTTCACTCTTCCTTTGGATAATACAGGACGTGGAAATTCAAAACGACATTTGGTATAGAACTTATCCTTTGACTTGTATATTTCGTCGACAGTATTTTCCACACCTGTGGCTTTGAAATCGTAAGACTTGTAGCATAATCTTCAATGGAAGACAAAACAGTTTCATCTGAATCTGTTCCAAATTTGGGGGTGTCCTTGACCCATAACAACATATGTATGTGAGGAGCACCTCTTGCTTGATACTCCCTTCTCCAAAAGAAATCCACAACTTCTCCAAGAGGAGGATTCTTTTTATTGCCGATGAAAGACATCATAGCTTCAAATCTATGATTGAAATATCTGCATACATTGACAGGATCCAAAGAGCACAATTCTCCAGGTGTCTTGTATTCAATATTTTTTATATTGGAATTTGCCTCTCGAAGAAATTCAAGTAAATCATCCCAAGCATACTCAGCACAGCTTAGTGTAATGAACCATGTAGGAGTTCCCAAGTTCTGTAGCATACATTTCAGTTCTCCATGTCGACGGTACCAATATTCATTAGTCCCACGCTGACATGCCATCAGATTAATCAACTGAGATTCTAAATGATCATCTCTCTGATGCACTTTATCCATAAAATCCTTTACAGTTACATTTTGAAGATGCATTCCAGTTTTTAAAATGTGATTTACTGCACATGAAAGTCCAGATAAGTCACATTCAAACAGAAGATGAAACATATAAGGGATACATTGTCGAAATCTTGGATCTTCTGCATATAATCTTGTTGTCCGATATTCAGATGCAGGAATCTGCACAGGACGTTCATCATATCGTCCACCTTTTCCTGTTGGAAACAACTGGGGGAAACAACGAGGTTCCAAGCTCTCTTCCCATACACTCATGGGACTTCCTGTTGCTTTTTTCATTTGAAACAACTCAATCGTATTCCCCATCACCTCTTTGGAATGAAGTGGATGTACACTGTAATGTTCATAGATCTCTTCACATCTGGACATGTCCACTTTTTCAATTTGTCCACTTAAAGTTTCACTATCTTCTGCTAAATCTATTTCTTCTTCTCCAACAAACACATTTCTATAGTACTCATTATTTTTTAACAGATACAATGATGCCTTTTGCACTTTTCTAACATCCACTAACTCTTACCAGATTTTCTTATTGTTAGTAGGAACACCATTAACTAGAATGACTAGTGGATCATTTTCTGCATGATCTACACCAATAGTTTCAATATTTTTCCTTAAATCTAATGGTAAATACACAACTCTTCCTTTCAATCCTCTTTGCAACTCTGATGGAGGTAATTTACTTGTTTTGGGCTCCATACGAACAATAGCCTGAAACGGGTGAACACATTGTATGAGAATAGACTCATACGTATTTAAATCGATCAGCTCTGGAGGAATATCATTCAACTCTAGATTATTGTGAACAGCTCTAGCAGGCATTTTATTCTCATCTAATTTGTTATAACAATATTTGCAAATACGCTGCTCACATCCCAAATCAAAACAATCCTCTACCAACAAATAAGTTGCAAATTCCATCCACTTATCATTATCTTCTATTACACTTTTTAAATACTGATTGACACCCCTAGTCTGATTTTTATAGTGACTTCGCCGACAACAAATACAAGAAACATTTGGTCTTTCACCTGAAATTACCTTAAACTTTGTGATTTCATCCTCAAATTTTTCTGTAATTACGGGTTCAACATTGTCTATAACATTTTGTTCTACTAATGTGTCAGTTTCTTCACTCTCTTGCTGAGGCCCAAAGTAACAAAACTCAATATCCTCACAGACCTGCTTCACATCTGAAACTGACCCAGGTAAAAGAGCACTGTTCAACTCACTTAACTTTAGTGCTGGACTTTTTGCATAATACAACCTTCTCACTAACTTCCGCATTTGAGTATGATGTACTGCCAGCATTCTGAAATGGTGAAAAACACTTTCATAAACTTTCCTAAAAAGACAAGCCAGAGAATGACCTTGCAAACCAGTATGTTTTCTCACTCTGCAAGGGTCTAGTCCTTGCAACAGCTTAATCTTTTGTTTTACACTTTATTTAGTATAGGCTCGTAAAAAACTACATAATTTTTCAATAGATTCCTGTCGTACACAGCAAACACTACTGCAATCCCAAGTGTACACAGGGTTTTTAGCACGTCTCCCTAAAACTTCATCAGCTATCACTTCTTCTGCATTTCTTTCAACCATTTTCTCTTTCTCCATTGGACAACCATCACTAACCTCATAACCTCTACCACTGGTTTCAACTGCATACAATAATTTTTCGCTCAGTGAATAACTCTCTTCATCAAAAAAAGGCTCTGAACTAGAACTGTGTTTCCATTCTCCCCAAAAAAATCAAATTTTTTTTTGTTATTAATAACTCTTTTCCTCCTACTTTTGGCCTTCATTACATATATTGGTTTATCTAGTGATCGAATTCTGTTTAACACTAAAATAAACAGTTTCCTTTTTACTTCAAAAGCCTTTTCCACAATGCTTTCAATATGCTTCTTCTTTTTATAAAATAAAGCTCTCTTTTATATTTCTTCACATCTTTCAGCAAATTATGCACTACTCTCTTGTAAAATATTTTTTTGCGTAATTCCTTATACTGATTTTGTCTTCTTTTACCATAATTTATCTCCTTTGACTGACATTTGCTTTTTTACTTTTCTTCTTCTTTTGAATTTTTTTCTTACTTGAAAAATTCTCAGAAGTTGCAGCATTATCTACATTCTGTTTGCTCCTACAAACATTTTTAATAAATTGCTTCGTGATCTTACCAGAAGATTTTTTCCTTTTAGCCACATTATCTTGTTCATTCAATACTTGTGATTGATGTTTCTTCAAATAATCCTCCTGTCTCTGTTCTTTTCTTTTCCTTTTTTTTCTGGCATAATTTCTCTATTTTAACATTGAAAAACAGTATCTGTAAAAAAGAATCACAAATAAAAGTATATTAATAACTTTCAAATGTATACTATTCCATTACTGTACAAACACATTTTATATAAAAACTGACTAAGAAACTATAGCCCTAAACCACAAGTGTGACGATGGTTAAAACACTACATGCATAGTGCATACTACTTTGAAGCAGTTCATGCCCTAAACCCTACCTCTCTAAAAGACTACATGCTAACTGACTGAATGATTACAGTACTATAAGGAGACACACTGGGTGAGTAACAGGGTGTTTGCTAGAAGTGTATGAATACTAACAGGGGAATTGAAGGTGTGAAAGACAACTGTGTAGGTGATTACAGGACTGAATGCATACTGGATAGGCATTTAAAGCAGTCCATGTGCTAAGGCCTGGCTCACTGCATGAGTACTTAGGCACTGACTGAATGATTAGAGTACAGCAAGAAGACTGCCTGGGTGAATTTATAAGTGGTAGGCTTTTGGCACAGGGAATGGATTAGTAAATGGTGCTGAATGGGTCACTAGAGGAGTGCAACTGGACTGACAGGATGTTTGCTGGACTGTATGGATACTGACTAGGGAATTGAAAGTGTGAAAGACAAGTGTCTATGTGGTTAGAAGACTGCATGCATAGTGGATAGGAGTTTGAAGAAGTCCATCTGCTAAGGCCTGGCTCAGTGCATGAATACTTAAGCAGTGACTGAATGATTAGAGTACTGGAAAGAGAGTGTCTTGGTGAATTTATAAGTGTTTGGGTTTTAGCACAGTGAATGGATTAGTACATGGTGCTGAATGGGTCACTAGAGGACTGCAAAGGGAGGGACAGGGTATTTCCTGGAAGTGTATGGATACTGACTAGAGAATTGAAGGTGTGAAAAACAACTGTGTAGGTGGTTAGAGGACTACATGCATAGTGAATAAGCGTTTGAAGCAGTCTATGTGATAAGGCCTGGCTCACTGCATGAGTACTTGGGTACTGACTGAATGATTAGAGTACAGCAAGAAGACTGCCTGGGTGAATTTATAAGTGGTAGGCTTTTGCAACAGGGAATGGATTAGTACTTGGTACTGAATGGGTCACTAGAAGAGTGCAAAGGGAGTGACAGGATGTTTGCCGGACTGTATGGATACTGACTAGGGAATTGAAAGTGTGAAAGACAAGTGTCCAGGTGGTTACAAGAGTGCATGCATACTGGATAGGGGATTGAAGCAGTCCATGTGCTAAGGCCTGGCTCAGTGCATGAATACTTAGGCACTGACTGAATGATTAGATTACTGCAAAGAGAGTGTCTTGGTGAATTTATGAGTGTTTGGGTTTTGTCACAGTGAATGGATTAGTACATGGTGCTGAATAGGTCACTAGAGGACTGCAAAGGGAGTGACAGGGTGTTTCCTGGAAGTGTATGGATACTGACTAGGGAATTGAAGGTGTGAAAAACAACTGTGTAGGTAGTTACAGGACTACATGCATAGTGAATAGGTGTTTGAACCAGTCTATGTGATAAGTCCTGGCTCACTGCATGAGTACTTGGGTACTGACTGGATGATTAGAGCACATCAAGAAGACTGCCTGGGTGAATTTATAAGTGGTAGGCGTTTGGCACAGGGAATGGATTAGTAAATGGTGCTGAATGGGTCACTAGAGGAGTGCAACTGGACTGACAGGATGTTTGCTGGACTGTATGGATACTGACTAGGGAATTGAAAGTGTGAAAGACAAGTGTATAGTATGTTAGAACACTACATGCGTACTGCATAGACATTTGAAGCAGTCTATTTGGTAATGAATGGTTCACAACATAAGTACTTAGAAACTGACTAAATCATCAGACTACTTCTAGGACAGTGCCTGGGTAAAACTTTTAAATTTTCAGTTCTGCCACAGTGAAGAGAATAGTACATGGTACTGCACCTTAGTGTCAAACCCTAACTCATTTTATCAATGCATAAGCAAAGACTAGCTTCTAATGCTACTAAAACTTGACAACATGACCGGTTTTAAAAGAGTTATCTGTCAGAAAATACACGATGTTACCCAATCCTTCTCTCACAGTGGTTCCCAAATGCACACAAACTCACTGTGTGATTCTAGACAACAACCACTATCCCTAGAAGTTTACCAAAACTCATTTACTACTGTGGAAGTGGTAATGGAACTGCACACAATCTACATATTTCAGGACTGCACTTTTGTGTCAAAGACTGACTCATTTAATCAAAGCATAAACAAAGACTGGCTTCTAATGCTACTAAAACTTGACAACATGACAGGTTTTTAAACAGTTATCTGCCACCAAATACACGATGTTACCAAATGCTTCTCTCACAGTGGTTCCCAAATGCACACAGACTCACAGTGTCATTCTAGACAACAACCACTATCCCTAGGAGTTTACCAAAACTCATTCACTACTATGGAAGTGTTAAGGAAACTGCACACAATGTACATATTTCACGACTGCACTTTCGTGTCAAAGCCTGACTCATTTAATCAACGCATAAGCAAAGACTGGCTTCTAATGCTACTAAAACTTGACAACATGACCAGTTTTAAAAGACTTATCTGTCAGAAAATACACAATGTTAACCAATCCTTCTCTCACAGTGATTCCCAAATGCACACACACTCACAGTGTGATTCTAGACAAGCACCACTATCCCTAGGAGTTTCCAAAACTCATTCACTACAGTGGAAGTGGTAAGGGAACTGCACACAATCTACATATTTCATGACTGCACTTTAGTGTCAATGCCTGACTCATTTAATCAAAGCATAAGCCATAACTGTCTTCTAATGCTACTAAAACTTGACAACATGACATGTTTTAAAACAGTTATCTGTCAGCAAATACACGATGTTACCAAACACTTCTCTCACAGTGGTTCCCAAATGCACACAGACTCACAGTGTGATTCTAGACAAACAACACTATCCCTAGCAGCTTACCAAAACTCATTCACTACTATGGAAGTGGTAAGGAAACTGCACACAATGTACATATTTCTGGACTGCACTTTTGTGTCAAACCCTAACTCATTTAATCAACGCATAAGCAAAGACTGGCTTCTAATGCTACTAAAACTTGACAACATGACAGGTTTTAAAAGAGTTATCTGTCAGAAAATACACAATGTTACTAAATGCTTCTCTCACAGTGGTTCCCAAATGCACACAGACTCACTGTATGATTCTAGACAAGCACCACTATCCCTAGAAGTTTACCAAAACTCATTCACTACAGTGGAAGTGGTAAGGGAACTCCACACAATCTACATATTTCACGACTGCACTTTAGTGTCAATGCCTGACTCATTTAATCAAAGCATAAGCCATAACTGTCTTCTAATGCTACTAAAACTTGACAACATGACATGTTTTAAAACAGTTATCTGTCAGCAAATACACGATGTTACCAAACACTTCTCTCACAGTGGTTCCCAAATGCACACAGACTCACAGTGTGATTCTAGACAAACAACACTATCCCTAGCAGCTTACCAAAACTCATTCACTACTATGGAAGTGGTAAGGAAACTGCACACAATGTACATATTTCAGGACTGCACTTTTGTGTCAAACCCTAACTCATTTAATCAACGCATAAACAAAGACTGGCTTCTAATGCTACTAAAACTTGACAACATGACAGGTTTTAAAACAGTTATCGGTCAGCAAATACACGATGTTACCAAACACTTCTCTCACAGTGGTTCCTAAATACACACAGACTCACAGTGTGATTCTAGACAAACAACACTATCCCTAGCAGCTTACCAAAACGCATTCACTACTATGGAAGTGGTAAGGAAACTGCACACAATGTACATATTTCAGGACTGCACTTTTGTGTCAAACCCTAACTCATTTAATCAAAGCATAAGCAAAGACTGGCTTCTAATACTACTAAAACTTGACAACATGACCGGTTTTAAAAGAGTTATCTGTCAGAAAATACACAATGTTACCCAATCCTTCTCTCACAGTGGTTCCCAAATGCACACAGACTCACTGTGTGATTCTAGACAACAACCACTATCCCTAGGAGTTTACCAAAACTCATTCACTACTATGGAAGTGTTAAGGAAACTGCACACAATGTACATATTTCACGACTGCACTTTCGTGTCAAAGCCTGACTCATTTAATCAACGCATAAGCAAAGACTGCCTTCAAATGCTACTAAAACTTGACAACATGACAGGTTTTAAAACAGTTATCTGCCACCAAATACACGATATTACCAAATGTTTCTCTCACAGTGGTTCCCAAATGCACACAGACTCACTGTATGATTCTACACAACAACCACTATCCCTAGAAGTTTACCAAAACTCATTCACTACTGTGGAAGTGGTAATGGAACTGCACACAATCTACATATTTCAGGACTGCACTTTTGTGTCAAAGACTGACTCATTTAATCAAAGCATAAACAAAGACTGGCTTCTAATGCTACTAAAACTTGACAACATGACAGGTTTTTAAACAGTTATCTGCCACCAAATACACGATGTTACCAAATGCTTCTCTCACAGTGGTTCCCAAATGCACACAGACTCACAGTGTGATTCTAGACAACAACCACTATCCCTAGGAGTTTACCAAAACTCATTCACTACTATGGAAGTGTTAAGGAAACTGCACACAATGTACATATTTCACGACTGCACTTTCGTGTCAAAGCCTGACTCATTTAATCAACGCATAAGCAAAGACTGGCTTCTAATGCTACTAAAACTTGACAACATGACCAGTTTTAAAAGACTTATCTGTCAGAAAATACACAATGTTAGCCAATCCTTCTCTCACAGTGATTCCCAAATGCACACACACTCACAGTGTGATTCTGGACAAGCACCACTATCCCTAGGAGTTTCCAAAACTCATTCACTACAGTGGAAGTGGTAAGGGAACTGCACACAATCTACATATTTCACGACTGCACTTTAGTGTCAAAGCCTGACTCATTTAATCAAAGCATAAGCAAAGACTGGCTTCTAATGCTACTAAAACTTGACAACATGACAGGTTTTAAAACAGTTATCGGTCAGCAAATACACGATGTTACCAAACACTTCTCTCACGTCTCACAGTGGTTCCCAAATACACACAGACTCACAGTGTGATTCTAGACAAGCACCACTATCTCTAGAAGTTTACCAAAACTCATTCACTACAGTGGAAGTGGTAAGGGAACTGCACACAATCTACATATTTCAGGACTGCACTTTTGTTTCAAAGCCTGACTCATTTAATCAAAGCATAAGCAAAGACTGGCTTCTAATACTACTAAAACTTGACAACATGACAGGTTTTAAAAGAGTTATCTGTCAGAAAATACACGATGTTACCAAATGCTTCTCTCACAGTGGTTCCCAAATGCACACAGACTCACTGTATGATTCTAGACAAGCACCACTATCCCTAGAAGTTTACCAAAACTCATTCACTACAGTGGAAGTGGTAAGGGAACTGCACACAATCTACATATTTCACGACTGCACTTTAGTGTCAATGCCTGACTCATTTAATCAAAGCATAAGCCATAACTGTCTTCTAATGCTACTAAAACTTGACAACATGACATGTTTTAAAACAGTTATCTGTCAGCAAATACACGATGTTACCAAACACTTCTCTCACAGTGGTTCCCAAATGCACACAGACTCACAGTGTGATTCTAGACAAACAACACTATCCCTAGCAGCTTACCAAAACTCATTCACTACTATGGAAGTGGTAAGGAAACTGCACACAATGTACATATTTCAGGACTGCACTTTTGTGTCAAACCCTAACTCATTTAATCAACGCATAAGCAAAGACTGGCTTCTAATGCTACTAAAACTTGACAACATGACAGGTTTTAAAACAGTTATCGGTCAGCAAATACACGATGTTACCAAACACTTCTCTCACAGTGGTTCCTAAATACACACAGACTCACAGTGTGATTCTAGGCAAACAACACTATCCCTAGCAGCTTACCAAAACTCATTCACTACTATGGAAGTGGTAAGGAAACTGCACACAATGTACATATTTCAGGACTGCACTTTTTTGTCAAACCCTAACTCATGTAATCAAAGCATAAGCAAAGACTGGCTTCTAATACTACTAAAACTTGACAACATGACAGGTTTTAAAAGAGTTATCTGTCAGAAAATACACAATGTTACCAAATGCTTCTGTCACAGTGGTTCCCAAATGCACACAGACTCACTGTATGATTCTAGACAAGCACCACTATCCCTAGAAGTTTACCAAAACTCATTCACTACAGTAGAAGTGGTAAGGGAACTGCACACAATCTACATATTTCAGGACTGCACTTTTGTGTCAAAGCCTCACTCATTTAATCAACGCATAAGCAAAGACTGGCTTCTAATGCTACTAAAACTTGACAACATGACAGGTTTTAAAACAGTTATCGGTCAGCAAATACACGATGTTACCAAACACTTCTCTCACAGTGGTTCCCAAATACACACAGACTCACAGTGTGATTCTAGACAAGCACCACTATCCCTAGAAGTTTACCAAAACTCATTCACTACAGTGGAAGTGGTAAGGGAACTGCACACAATCTACATATTTCAGGACTGCACTTTTGTTTTAAAGCCTGACTAATTTAATCAAAGCATAAGCAAAGACTGGCTTCTAATACTACTAAAACTTGACAACATGACAGGTTTTAAAAGAGTTATCTGTCAGAAAATACACAATGTTACCAAATGCTTCTCTCACAGTGGTTCCCAAATGCACACAGACTCACTGTATGATTCTAGGCAAGCACCACTATCCCTAGAAGTTTACCAAAACTCATTCACTACGGAGGAAGTGGTAAGGGAACTGTACACAATCTACATATTTCACGACTGCACTTTAGTGTCAATGCCTGACTCATTTAATCAAAGCATAAGCCATAACTGTCTACTAATGCTACTAAAACTTGACAACATTACATATTTTAAAACAGTTATCTGTCAGCAAATACACGATGTTACCAAACACTTCTCTCACAGTGGTTCCCAAATGCACACAGACTCACAGTGTGATTCTAGACAAACAACACTATCCCTAGCAGCTTACCAAAACTCATTCACTACTATGGAAGTGGTAAGGAAACTGCACACAATGTACATATTTCAGGACTGCACTTTTGTGTCAAACCCTAACTCATTTAATCAACGCATAAGCAAAGACTGGCTTCTAATGCTACTAAAACTTGACAACATGACAGGTTTTAAAACAGTTATCGGTCAGCAAATACACGATGTTACCAAACACTTCTCTCAAAGTGGTTCCTAAATACACACAGACTCACAGTGTGATTCTAGACAAACAACATTATCCCTAGCAGCTTACCAAAACTCATTCACTACTATGGAAGTGGTAAGGAAACTGCACACAATGTACATATTTCAGGACTGCACTTTTGTGTCAAACCCTAACTCATTTAATCAAAGCATAAGCAAAGACTGGCTTCTAATACTACTAAAACTTGACAACATGACAGGTTTTAAAAGAGTTATCTGTCAGAAAATACACGATGTTACCAAATGCTTCTCTCACAGTGGTTCCCAAATGCACACAGACTCACTGTATGATTCTAGACAAGCACCACTATCCCTAGAAGTTTACCAAAACTCATTCACTACAGTAGAAGTGGTAAGGGAACTGCACACAATCTACATATTTCAGGACTGCACTTTTGTGTCAAAGCCTCACTCATTTAATCAACGCATAAGCAAAGACTGGATTCTAATGCTACTAAAACTTCACAACATGACAGGTTATAAAACAGTTATCTGTCAGCAAATACACGATGTTACCAAATGCTTCTCTCACAGTGGTTCCCAAATGCACACAGACTCACAGTGTGATTCTAGACAAGCAACACTATCCCTAGCAGCTTACCAAAACTCATTCACTACTGTGCAAGGGGTAAGGAGACTACACACAATCTACATATTAAAATTCAGCACATTAGTGTCAAAGCATGACTTATTTTATCAACGCATAAGCAAAGACTGGCTTCTAATGCTACTAAAACTTGACAACATGACAGGTTTTAAAACAGTTATCTGTCAGCAAATACATGATGTTACCAAATGCTTCTCTCACAGTGGTTCCCAAAAGCACACAGACTCACTGTGTGATTCTAGACAAACAACACTATACCTTGCACTATACCAAAACACATTTCTTCATCTAGAAGGAGTACTACATTTTACTGCAGAAACATAACTCATTTCACAAATTCATAAACAATGACTGGTTTCTAATTCTACCAAAATATAAAAACTGCACAGTTATCTGTCTACAAACACATGAAAAAAACAAATGCTTATCACAGAATGGTTTCTACATGCACACACACTGTCAATAAGATTGTAGAGAAAAAAAGTACTCCCTACACTTTACCAGAAGAAATACATTAGTCTGATTAAAATCAAAATAGTCTACATACATCCCCTCACAATTAAATAACTCACCTTTCAAGATGTTTTGTAGATTAAGAAGTATATCAGTCACACACCAGATATCAGTCACACACCAGATTTTCTTATACAGAATTTCTGCACTGTGCACCTGTTAGCAGAACCAAAGAATGGCAAAGTTTCCCTCTCATTTTCCACACATATACAAGAAAACATCAAATCACATTCCTTCCCACATAAATTCAAAAGCAAACACACATTTCTATTTCCAAATGACATAAATTTGAACCCTTCCCCCAATCTGCCTTCTGCCCGTTACCATAGAAACAGGTCATGGAACACTGTACTGAGCACACAGGTCACAAGTTGAGCACACACAATGTTGCTAATCAAGACAGCAAGTGTGCTTGACTTTTCAACATATCGGCTTATGATATATAATGTTCCTTACAATCAGTTTTTGTTAACCAATAAGAATCATGCGTTTATAAAACAGAAATATACACCCTACCTTTCAGTGTAGAAGGTTGTCAAACAACCAATGATTTCTTGTCTTTTTTCAAAATTGCATCTTAGCCACCATTTTAGAAACATCTTACTTTCCAAACTGCCATTTCATTTACGGAGACCATCTGAGTGCATCCAGACCTCCTTACAAGATGCTTACAGTGTGGATTGTGGGACACAGCTACATTTTCTGGAGCCAAAGGTATGCAGAAAACAAAGGCATTCACAAAGACCTAGGTTTGCCAAATGTAGACATTAAATGGATTGGACAGAGAGGGTTAAAGTGGCACCAATTGATGCCATTGGTGAAATCCTTCATGCAAATCCAACACCCTGACCTCATAATAGTGCACTGTGGTGGCAATGACCTAGGCACTTTGACTGGGGTAGGTCTGGAAATTGTGGAAATATGGATTTTTCTGGTCAGTTATGTCCCCTATCTTGGACCCCAACGGTTCTATGTGCATGTCACAAGTACATGTATGTTCCCTCCAGTTCCAGTTATGAAGACGCAAATACATGTGCGTCCACCGTCAACATGTCCTCTGTCAGATCCGCCATGAATAGGCCGGATATTCCATTCCTAAATATGAAAGGCCACCGGTTTTTATATGGTTCACTTATGCCATTTTACAGTCCAGGCAAGTAGGCCCTGATTCTGTCATCAAAACTCCTCTTGCCTTCTGCCTCTGAAAGCTCCAGTCTGAGCCTGCATCTGTGACCATGAACTTTGTCTCATTCTCTGCGCGGCTCCCGAAGCCTGACATCAGCCTATTCTCTGCCAAGAACTGTATTTCACCTTCGAATTATCTGCTTCCCCCTCAGCCGATGCATTCCTGCCTAGTAGTTTAAGTAAACATTCTTCCAGTTACCGAGCAAAAGGCCCGGCTTCTCTGTCCTCATGCAAGTAATTCATAGCCCGGTTACCATGGAATATTCCTACCCCCTCGCATTCAGTGTAGACACTTAGACGCTTGTACACGCACGCACAGTCAGTATAGAATAGATTCTGTCCGAGAGTCCTTCTTTCTTGGATAACATAGTTCTTTAAACATAGGATGTTAGATATGATTTGGGATTAGGTTGACTTGACCCCCCAGACTTTTTGTCTCCACATGTAGAGCTAAATGTCAAGTCCCCTTCACCCCCTAGTTACACGTCAATTACACGTCATGCTGCTGCGCGCGCATCTAGGCCAAGTATTATCTTATAGATCCACCTATGTATGACATCATAACCAATTATGTTCCTTTTTACTCTTTATTACACCCATTTTCGGTTACGCAGACAAAACGTCATTTTCCTTATCAATTGTTACGCCTACTGTATTCACTTCATTGTAATGTATGTACTATAAAAGTTACTTCTTGTCAATAAAGTATGTACTTCACTTCCTGAACCCCCGTGGTGATGGAACTTGGAGCATCCGATTATAATCGATCACTGGAATAAAGCCCATTCCGAAACTCTAATATCACGGATTCTGCCTCTCATTTTACTGAGCTATTTTATAATGTTTCTGTATCAAATTCAGTCCCGGTAAAGGAATTCTTATTTACCACATGATGGCGCCCGAACAGGGACACTTTCTCATCTCACGCGCCGGCGGTGAGTTGCAGGCCCGGTCTCCTGCCACAGCTGGACGGACAATTACGCGTACCAGCAGGATTTCCTGTATCTCCCTCCGGTCAAGCGGGGGCGACTGAGACTGCGATCAACACCCAGACGAGGCGGTGAGAAGTGCGAAGTATCCCGACCAGAGCCTAGCTGAGAGAGCAAGATCCGAGGTATACAGAGACCCACCAGTTCGAAGTCAAGCCCAGTGTCCGACGAGTCGAGTCCAGTCCGGTTCAAGTTCAAGTTACCGAGGCCTTCCGTTTCCGAAGCTACCCGGTGAGTACCATTACTGGGGAGGCATTTCTGACGTGCACATAGGTTGTGCCGGTCAAGACGGGTTTGGGTACACAAATCCGGTCTGCACTGTTTTAGCAGTGTATCTGTACTGTTTAACAGTATATCAAGTATTCCGAAGTATCTAGTTATAGTCAAGAATTAAGCTTGGTGATTAGTTATGCAGACGATCATCATTGTTGTTTCAGTTAAAGGTTTAATGTTTTAATGTTTAATGTGTTAAAACGTCCTGCATATTGTGGTATGAATGGTTGTTCATTATTGTGCTTTTGTATTTAGTGTGTTCAAGATTAAGTGTCAGATCAGTTGTCAATATGCCGCTCTTTTCGAAATTAAGACAGATCACTACGAGAAAAGGGGTACTCGAAGAAGCCGTCCCTATTCCTCCTAGGGATACTCCAGGGCACTTCATGTATCACAAACATGGCTTAGACGCTATATTATTTCTTGATTTATGGGTAGACTACACCAAGGGATTACCAGAAAGTCAGAGGTGGCCCGCAGCGGGAACCTGGGATGCGGAGTGCATCATGAAAGTCGAGGAAGAGTTATGGAAAAGGAAAGTCAGACAGTCACAGAAAGACGCCGTTGAGTTATGGCGTAAAGAATCTCATAGACGTACAGAAAAAGCACGTAGACAGGAAGAGAAGAGTAAAGAAGGTTCAAACAAAGATCGAGAAAATCTATTAATTGAGGAAGGTATCCGAGTGAAATCAGAACAAGTAGACAGACAAAGAAATGCCCTTATGAATGGTATGTATCCCCTTCTAGCCGAAGGATTACCTAAGGCTACTCCAGAGATACCGAAAGACTTGCCACCCCCATTATTCCCAATCAAGGTACATCCTAAGGGGCATCCTAGAACCGCAGAAGATGTTTTTCTTTCCTCATATTTAGATGACGCAGCTCCCGAGTATGCAAATTCCGTCCCACATAGACCGCATACCAGGGAGGTCTCACGCCAAGATCCAGCACCCGTATCCCTACAGCAACAAATCGAGTTACAAGTTCCGGCAAGCACATCTGTTTCTGCATCTGTTCCTACAGGTACTTCTATAGCTGTGTCCACACCTATAGTTGCTGTGTCACGTTCGACGAATCCTTTCACACCCGACACCCCAGATGGGGCCACGGGAGGTGCTACCAATATCTTTTCTACGCCACCTAGAATAAATAAACTTACTTTTCAAGAGTCAGCGCATTCACGTACACCCAAATTCGTAAGTGCCCGTGCACTTAAAGAACTTCTTGTAGATTGTAGATATGACCCGGTGCCCGGTATAGAGGACGAAATGATCCTGGCATCATTGCGTATCAGACGAGCCGCAGTGTATTTAGCGAAGTTACCAGGAATGACTGCGCATCTAGATAATATATACCATTTTGTCCAAACAGGGCGAGATCCAGAATGTATTTACAGAGCTATGGAATACCAGAAAGTAGAGATACAGGGGGAACTGTTACGTTTCCTCATAAACTGTGTGATCAGAAATGTAGACCGACCGGGGGTAGACCCGGAAGCAATGAAAATTCTTACAAGATGGAGCCAGAATATATCAGAAGGGAGACACGATAAGCAAAATTGTATAATAGCCATGTGCCGAAAGATCCGTAAAGAAATAGAACGCCTACACGAAGAGAGATTAGAGGCAGACGAGTTCGAACAAAGCGAGGAAGAAGGGTCAGGACTGCCCGCAGGACAGTCGGACACCATAGCCTATGTAGGTAGAGGAAGACCTTGTAATAGGAATCAGACTAGATGTCATACTGACTCAATACGTCCGATATGTCCAGATAATAACAGGAATTTCCAAATACCTATAATTAATATAAGGTCTAACGAGCATTCGTTCCAAACCGCCGACAAGCTACTCCGAGAACGAAGGGGTTATCATTTTCTCGATTCTATGGATGAACAAGATTTAGCCAGGGCAGCTGTCCATTGGGTGGACAGTCCCGGAAAATATAGTGATGATACAGTAGTACGCACATTTTTGAATCTCACCCCAGATGAACAGAGGTTAGCTGGGATCTATATGATTCAACAACTCATTATACTATATCGGAGTCAGCATTCGGACCCTGGTCCCTTACCTGACATACTGACTGAATTGCTTATGAATAAATGGAGAGGTCCAGGTACTAAATTAATTAAAGAAATTCTAGAGTCAAGAAAGCAGTATATTCTTTTTGTATGCTCAGAGCATGTTTCATTGCCTGTCAAGGAAAGAACCACGTATCACATGGATAGACAGAATCCCTTACGAGAAGTGCACCCAATAAAAGGCGAGGACAACGAGTTTAGGCGCGTATTTGTATATACGCCCATATCAAAAATAGAATTGTTGCAAATGAAGAAAGTGGTACCCAGTCATGACAAAGATCCAGCGGGTTTTCACCGAGAAATTAAAGACATGTTACTCATGGGAGAGTATACCTATCCCGACATTATGACAATATTAAAGGTGTTGATGCCTGCTGGCATTTATGAGAAACTCAAGGAAAAAGAGTGGGAGGTAGGAGACCAAAAGATAGAATGGTCAGTGTTAGAAGCGGAAGAAAAGGCCCGAACTGCAGGAGCAGGACTTGGGGATAAAACTAAAGCATTACCAGGTTTACTAGTACAGGTACTGCCACGTCTATTGACTACGAAAAAGGAAGATTGGGGTACAATTTCAGCCTGTAAGCAGAAGCAAGATGAAGACACTAGTGATTACTATGCCCGATTTGAAAAATGTTTTGGTATAAATAGTGGCATAAAAGCAAGTAGCGAATCGTACCCACATCTGTTTGTAACAAAATTAGTAGAAAATGCCCTGCCCCCAGTAAAGAATAGAGTATTAAAATTCGAGAGTACCTGGCAAGGTAACACTCCATCACAAATGTTACAAATGTTACAGTACCATCACAATAGAATTAGAGAGGAACAAGAACATGAACACAGACGCATGAAAGACACGAAAATGAAAATGCTAGTTTCCCAGACAGTTCCAGCCGAAGGACATAAAAAGGGTATGACACATTCCGATTCAGCAGGACCTGTAAAAGGGACATGCAATTATTGTAAAAAGCCAGGTCATTACGTACACGATTGTCCAGTTTTAAAACATAATATCGCCATAGGTAAAACACAAGAAAGATCACGGCCACTAAGACAAGATCAGAATGAACAAGGAGCTATGCAGCATGCCCAGGCCATGCCAGCCGCACAACAGCCAATACAGTTTGTGCCAGCTGCACCACCGTTGCCTGTTGCTGCCACACAAACCACAACACGACAAATGTATCAGACCGCACAGTATGAATATCCTGAGTATCAGCGTTACGCATGAACTAGCCTAGAGAGGGAAGTTGACTTACCCCTTATCGAGATTCCAGTAGATCAAGAAGGACCCTATGTACATAGTGAATTATTAGGTCAAGATAGAAAATTTTTACTCGATACAGGGGCAAGTCGAACAACTATAAAACGTAGTGAAGTTCCAGGGGCACCCCTCTCAGGCTCTCAGAATATTTCCCTTGGTTTTTCAGGAAAACCTATTGTTAATGAAGTATCACAGCCTCTTCCACTTACGATAGGACCTCTGACCCGAACTACAGATTTATTGCTTACTAAATCATGTCCAGAAAACTTGTTAGGAATAAAGACCCTGAAAGCTCTAGGAGCCATAATATGTTGTTCTCCGGAAGGTGTAAGGTTGTTTTTACGTGATTTTAAAGGTCACTATGTGTCTAGAGACATGGATCCCCGACTGCAGACTTTACCTACACATCTATGGGCACAAGGCCCTACTGATGTTGGTTGCATGAATATTACACCATATCGAGTCACACTAAAGGCAGGAGTGGTGCTACCACGAATGCGACAATACAAGTTACCACCAGATGCTGTAGTGGCTTTACTACAAATCATTGACGAGCTTATTGCCCAAGGAGTAGTTGTAGAAACAGACTCCAATGTATGTAATTCACCGATAATTCCGATTCTTAAACGAACAGATCCTACAGCTCCGCCAGTATATCGATTGGTTATTGATCTGCGCGAATTAAACAAGTGCATTGTGCCACAATTTCCTGTGGTCCCAGATATCTCGTCATTACTGACAGCTATTGATTCTGAAGCAACATTCTTTACTGTAATTGATCTCAAGAATGCCTTTTTCAGCGTCCCAATAGATCCGGAAAGCCAATATTTGTTCGGATTTAGTTTAAATGGGCGTAGCTTTAAATTCTAACGCGCACCTCAAGGATTTACAGAAAGCCCCAGCATCTATAGCCAAGCACTGAAACGAGAACTAGATAGTATCCACATGCCAGTTAACACTGCCTTGCTTCAATATGTCGATGATCTGCTGATCACCGCTAGGAGCGAACCGGAATGTGAGAAAGCATCACTGACCGTTTTACAATTTCTAGCCGAAAAGGGGCACAAGGTGTCCCCTTCTAAGCTGCAATTCTGTGTCCAGCGAGTTGTTTATCTTGGACACTCGCTGTCCAAGGAGGGAAGGCAGCTTACACCCGACCGCATTCAGTTAATAGCTAACATGTCAATACCCAAGACACAAAAGGAAGTACGGGCTTTCATAGGCCTCACTTCATACTGTAGGCAGTGGATCCCTCAGTATGCATTTCTAGCAAAACCACTCATTCAGTTAACCACACAGGAGGCAGCCACATCGACTGTTCTCCCTTGGACTCAGGAACATACACAAGCTTTTGAAAGCCTAAAGAAAGCTTTATGTCAAGCACCCGTTTTAGCAACGCCATGTTACAGAAAACAGTTTACACTCTTTGTTACAGAACGCGAAGGTACTGCCTTGTCAGTACTCACACAGGAACAAGCAGGAGCACACAAACCATGTGCTTATTTTTCTAGTACATTAGATCCCGTAGCTCAGGCTTTGCCTGCATGCCTGAAATCAGTAGCAGCGACAGCTTTAGCAATCAGACAAAGCGATGCCATAGTGTTAGGACATCCATTGACAGTACAAGTACCACATGCAGTAGAGGTTCTTGTAAATAGAACGCAAACACAACACTTGACTATAGCGCGACTTACAGGGTACGAACTTACATTGTTTCAGCCACATATAGAAATCAGACGCTGTAACACATTGAATCCTGCCACACTTTTGCCAGTAACCGGAACAGATCCACTAGCCCATGACTGTATTGAAGTTATTACAATCACGACGAAACCCAGACAAGACTTGACAGATGTTCCATTGCCAGATCCAGACCTAACATTGTATGTAGATGGTTCATGTATGAGAACAAGTACAGGAGAGTTAGTGGCCGCTTACGCAGTCACAACAGATACTGAAGTCATTGAAACTAATCGTATAAACACTTTGTCAGCTCAAGCCGCAGAGCTCATCGCTCTGACACAAGCCTGTATTCAAGCCACAAATAAAAAAGTCAACATATACACTGATTCACGTTATGCATTCGGAGTTGTACATGACTTCGGCGTGCTGTGGCGAGAGAGAGGTTATTTAACTTCTCACGGTGCCCACATTCAGCACGGACCCCTCATTCATGCCTTATTAGATGCAATACATCTACCCACTGCAATATCAATTATGAAATGTAAGGCTCATACGAAGGTTACTGATATAATTTCCCAAGGCAATGATCTAGCCGACAGAACAGCTAAACATACTGCTCAAACTCAAACCCCCGACATGACAAAGACAATAGTCCCGACACCGACACATTGTATGACAGTTAAAGATCCTACTCTTGACGTAATTGACATACAGACACATGCTACACCAGACGAAATAAAGAAATGGACTGAATTAGGAGGGATTCAAACGGATCAAGGATGGATGATGAAGGAAAAGTCTGTATGGTTCCTTCCTGATTCAATGGTCCAAGTTATAATTAACACTATACATAGTCCAGCACATCTAGGAGAAAAAGCTATGCTAGACAGCATTCAGCACATTTGGTTCAATAAACATTTGCGAGCAGCAGCCAAACAAAAGGTCCGTACCTGTATGATCTGTTGTCAGTTTAACCCAGGAAAAAGCGTTCCCGTAGAACAGGGTGGATTTCATCCTCCTAATCATCCTTTTGAAGTACTCCAGATGGACTATATCCAGATGGAACGATGTCGAGGATTCAAATATGTTCTCGTAGTTGTCTGCGCTCTGTCCCGTTGGACGGAGGCGTACCCGGTTTCAGATTACACTGCCCCGACTACTGCCAAACAGTTGGTTCGAGAATTCTTCCCACGATACGGTTTACCACGTGTTGTTCACTCAGATAACGGCCAGCCGTTCTCATCCGAATTAATGAAACACGTTTCACTTCTGTTAGGATATCAGTGGAAATTCCACTGTGTCCGACACCCCGAGGCAGCAGGTCTCGTAGAAAGACATAACCAAATACTGAAAATCAGAATGTCCAAAATATGCAGAGAGAAAGGTGTCGACTGGGTAGTAGCGTTACCAGTTGCACTCTTTTACATGAGAATGGTAGCACACTCTCGAACAGGGCTATCCCCGTATGAGGTGATCTTCGGCAGACCACCGAATATGTGGGGGACGCCTGTACCACGCAAAATAACTGATATTGACTGTAACATGCTGACAGATTATTTGGCTTCCTTGATGTCTGCACTACAATCTTGTCGTTCACAGGTAGCTGCAGCCTTTCCCGACAACACTGAGGTGAAACCCCATGACGTTGTTCCGGGTGATCTTGTCTTTGTGCGGAATTTCGACCGAAAGACTCAGCTGGAGCCCAGGTGGAAAGCACCCAAGTTGGTCCTGCTGACCACAAGAACAGCCGTGAAGATCGAGGGCCGCAAGGGCTGGATTCATTCAAGTCATATCAAGAAATTTCATGGACTATCCTCGGATATAGACATTGTGCCCTGCACTCCCTCACAGACTGATTCAAAACTTCCTTTGGTTGAAAAGACTGAAACTGAACTTTACAAACTAAAGCTTAGGCCCAACAAGTCGAGCAATTTGATTGTTTAAGTCCTCTCCAAGGTTGAAGCGGTTGAATTGTCTCTGACATGTATCCCTTGGACCTGAGTAGAGAAAATACCCGGAAAATGTTGAAACGACAGGCGTATTGTAAATCACTGCGTAGCCACTGTATAGTGACATTATTAATTCTGTTTTTATTGAGTCTTTTAATAATTATTACAAGTATGTTGTTGCACATATATTACCCTATTTCTAGACATGTTTATAATGTTGCTGCTGAACATTCTTTTAGTGACTTACCTCCGCATGAATTGTCTTATAGACTTGCGCTGCGCAATAACACTTTCATTAGTATGTTACATCATTCCCATCAGACTAGTAATGCCACCAATTGTTGGGTGTGTGGCCGACTCCCTCCCTATCAGAATTATGAAGGAGTCCTGCCTTTCTTTCCACATCCATTTACACATAATGGCTCCTGTGGAGCATGGTTCAGTTTAATCAATTCCATAGACTCAGACACAGCAGTTTACCAAGATCATTGGGTATGGGGAAACCTGAACCTAGTTTTACTCAAGGTCTGCTACCCTGACAAGGAGGGTCGCCCCAAAAGAACAGGAACTGATCTAGAAAATGAAGTATATGGATTAGGTAATTTTACACCTAATCTCATGATTCTAAATGTCGTATCCGAAGTTGAACTAGTCTTACCCACCATGTCAGTATTCCCAGCGAAGGGTGAATTGTGTGTAAGAAAGGTTGGTTCCATACCTATGGGCCATAGTAAATGCACTACTATAGTAGAATTCAGTGATCAAGGCAAATCTTCATTTAGAGCTTCTCGCCATTCCTACTTTGTATGTGGTCAGACTGCATATATGCGTTTACCTCTAGATTGGGATGGTACCTGCTACATTGCATTCCTTTTGCCACCTGTTTTCCTAGCTCCTCCTGATTATTACAGAAATATTCATTTAGTACACACCAGAGAGCGGAGAGATCTCCCCATTGTCGATTACACTGAGACGGCATGGGACAAGTATGTAGATTTTAATAAAGGTATCTTTCCCTATATAGGTACTGTTACTAATAGTAAACTGATACGTAGATTAACTAGAACCCTTGAAGCAGTAGTGAATGAGACTATTTCCGCCTTAGGCAATTTAACAGAAGAGCAGTCTGCTATGCGGATTGTTGTGCTTCAAAATCGTCTTGTCCTTGACGTCATCCTGGCTGATAGGGGCGGAGCTTGTAGGGTCATCGGATCAAGCTGCTGCGTATTCATACCAGAAAATTCGCCATCTGTATATAAAGCCATCACTCGCCTTCATAAGATTGTAAGCCAGATGCACCAGAACCCAGGCACTTGGACTTGGTCCAGTTGGTTTTGGAATGTGGTATCAGCCTGGGGATGGAGAGTTTTATCCTTCCTAGGTATTGGCCTTCTCATACTATTCAGTTGCTGTCTATGTCTACAATGTGGACCAGCGATCTGTGGTCTGTGTGCCACATCGTGTATTCCACCACCAAGATTTCATTCGTCACGGAAGAAGAAAGAAGAACAAATGATGCTATATGAACAGATCAATGGATTGATGAAGATTGATATCTCTTGAAGGGCAAGTAGGGGACAAGGAGGGAATGTGGAAATATGGATTTTTCTGGTCAGTTATGTCCCCTATCTTGGACCCCAACGGTTCTATGTGCATGTCACAAGTACATGTATGTTCCCTCCAGTTCCAGTTATGAAGACGCAAATACATGTGCGTCCACCGTCAACATGTCCTCTGTCAGATCCGCCATGAATAGGCCGGATATTCCATTCCTAAATATGAAAGGCCACCGGTTTTTATATGGTTCACTTATGCCATTTTACAGTCCAGGCAAGTAGGCCCTGATTCTGTCATCAAAACTCCTCTTGCCTTCTGCCTCTGAAAGCTCCAGTCTGAGCCTGCATCTGTGACCATGAACTTTGTCTCATTCTCTGCGCGGCTCCCGAAGCCTGACATCAGCCTATTCTCTGCCAAGAACTGTATTTCACCTTCGAATTATCTGCTTCCCCCTCAGCCGATGCATTCCTGCCTAGTAGTTTAAGTAAACATTCTTCCAGTTACCGAGCAAAAGGCCCGGCTTCTCTGTCCTCATGCAAGTAATTCATAGCCCGGTTACCATGGAATATTCCTACCCCCTCGCATTCAGTGTAGACACTTAGACGCTTGTACACGCACGCACAGTCAGTATAGAATAGATTCTGTCCGAGAGTCCTTCTTTCTTGGATAACATAGTTCTTTAAACATAGGATGTTAGATATGATTTGGGATTAGGTTGACTTGACCCCCCAGACTTTTTGTCTCCACATGTAGAGCTAAATGTCAAGTCCCCTTCACCCCCTAGTTACACGTCAATTACACGTCATGCTGCTGCGCGCGCATCTAGGCCAAGTATTATCTTATAGATCCACCTATGTATGACATCATAACCAATTATGTTCCTTTTTACTCTTTATTACACCCATTTTCGGTTACGCAGACAAAACGTCATTTTCCTTATCAATTGTTACGCCTACTGTATTCACTTCATTGTAATGTATGTACTATAAAAGTTACTTCTTGTCAATAAAGTATGTACTTCACTTCCTGAACCCCCGTGGTGATGGAACTTGGAGCATCCGATTATAATCGATCACTGGAATAAAGCCCATTCCGAAACTCTAATATCACGGATTCTGCCTCTCATTTTACTGAGCTATTTTATAATGTTTCTGTATCAAATTCAGTCCCGGTAAAGGAATTCTTATTTACCACATGATGGCGCCCGAACAGGGACACTTTCTCATCTCACGCGCCGGCGGTGAGTTGCAGGCCCGGTCTCCTGCCACAGCTGGACGGACAATTACGCGTACCAGCAGGATTTCCTGTATCTCCCTCCGGTCAAGCGGGGGCGACTGAGACTGCGATCAACACCCAGACGAGGCGGTGAGAAGTGCGAAGTATCCCGACCAGAGCCTAGCTGAGAGAGCAAGATCCGAGGTATACAGAGACCCACCAGTTCGAAGTCAAGCCCAGTGTCCGACGAGTCGAGTCCAGTCCGGTTCAAGTTCAAGTTACCGAGGCCTTCCGTTTCCGAAGCTACCCGGTGAGTACCATTACTGGGGAGGCATTTCTGACGTGCACATAGGTTGTGCCGGTCAAGACGGGTTTGGGTACACAAATCCGGTCTGCACTGTTTTAGCAGTGTATCTGTACTGTTTAACAGTATATCAAGTATTCCGAAGTATCTAGTTATAGTCAAGAATTAAGCTTGGTGATTAGTTATGCAGACGATCATCATTGTTGTTTCAGTTAAAGGTTTAATGTTTTAATGTTTAATGTGTTAAAACGTCCTGCATATTGTGGTATGAATGGTTGTTCATTATTGTGCTTTTGTATTTAGTGTGTTCAAGATTAAGTGTCAGATCAGTTGTCAATATGCCGCTCTTTTCGAAATTAAGACAGATCACTACGAGAAAAGGGGTACTCGAAGAAGCCGTCCCTATTCCTCCTAGGGATACTCCAGGGCACTTCATGTATCACAAACATGGCTTAGACGCTATATTATTTCTTGATTTATGGGTAGACTACACCAAGGGATTACCAGAAAGACAGAGGTGGCCCGCAGCGGGAACCTGGGATGCGGAGTGCATCATGAAAGTCGAGGAAGAGTTATGGAAAAGGAAAGTCAGACAGTCACAGAAAGACGCCGTTGAGTTATGGCGTAAAGAATCTCATAGACGTACAGAAAAAGCACGTAGACAGGAAGAGAAGAGTAAAGAAGGTTCAAACAAAGATCGAGAAAATCTATTAATTGAGGAAGGTATCCGAGTGAAATCAGAACAAGTAGACAGACAAAGAAATGCCCTTATGAATGGTATGTATCCCCTTCTAGCCGAAGGATTACCTAAGGCTACTCCAGAGATACCGAAAGACTTGCCACCCCCATTATTCCCAATCAAGGTACATCCTAAGGGGCATCCTAGAACCGCAGAAGATGTTTTTCTTTCCTCATATTTAGATGACGCAGCTCCCGAGTATGCAAATTCCGTCCCACATAGACCGCATACCAGGGAGGTCTCACGCCAAGATCCAGCACCCGTATCCCTACAGCAACAAATCGAGTTACAAGTTCCGGCAAGCACATCTGTTTCTGCATCTGTTCCTACAGGTACTTCTATAGCTGTGTCCACACCTATAGTTGCTGTGTCACGTTCGACGAATCCTTTCACACCCGACACCCCAGATGGGGCCACGGGAGGTGCTACCAATATCTTTTCTACGCCACCTAGAATAAATAAACTTACTTTTCAAGAGTCAGCGCATTCACGTACACCCAAATTCGTAAGTGCCCGTGCACTTAAAGAACTTCTTGTAGATTGTAGATATGACCCGGTGCCCGGTATAGAGGACGAAATGATCCTGGCATCATTGCGTATCAGACGAGCCGCAGTGTATTTAGCGAAGTTACCAGGAATGACTGCGCATCTAGATAATATATACCATTTTGTCCAAACAGGGCGAGATCCAGAATGTATTTACAGAGCTATGGAATACCAGAAAGTAGAGATACAGGGGGAACTGTTACGTTTCCTCATAAACTGTGTGATCAGAAATGTAGACCGACCGGGGGTAGACCCGGAAGCAATGAAAATTCTTACAAGATGGAGCCAGAATATATCAGAAGGGAGACACGATAAGCAAAATTGTATAATAGCCATGTGCCGAAAGATCCGTAAAGAAATAGAACGCCTACACGAAGAGAGATTAGAGGCAGACGAGTTCGAACAAAGCGAGGAAGAAGGGTCAGGACTGCCCGCAGGACAGTCGGACACCATAGCCTATGTAGGTAGAGGAAGACCTTGTAATAGGAATCAGACTAGATGTCATACTGACTCAATACGTCCGATATGTCCAGATAATAACAGGAATTTCCAAATACCTATAATTAATATAAGGTCTAACGAGCATTCGTTCCAAACCGCCGACAAGCTACTCCGAGAACGAAGGGGTTATCATTTTCTCGATTCTATGGATGAACAAGATTTAGCCAGGGCAGCTGTCCATTGGGTGGACAGTCCCGGAAAATATAGTGATGATACAGTAGTACGCACATTTTTGAATCTCACCCCAGATGAACAGAGGTTAGCTGGGATCTATATGATTCAACAACTCATTATACTATATCGGAGTCAGCATTCGGACCCTGGTCCCTTACCTGACATACTGACTGAATTGCTTATGAATAAATGGAGAGGTCCAGGTACTAAATTAATTAAAGAAATTCTAGAGTCAAGAAAGCAGTATATTCTTTTTGTATGCTCAGAGCATGTTTCATTGCCTGTCAAGGAAAGAACCACGTATCACATGGATAGACAGAATCCCTTACGAGAAGTGCACCCAATAAAAGGCGAGGACAACGAGTTTAGGCGCGTATTTGTATATACGCCCATATCAAAAATAGAATTGTTGCAAATGAAGAAAGTGGTACCCAGTCATGACAAAGATCCAGCGGGTTTTCACCGAGAAATTAAAGACATGTTACTCATGGGAGAGTATACCTATCCCGACATTATGACAATATTAAAGGTGTTGATGCCTGCTGGCATTTATGAGAAACTCAAGGAAAAAGAGTGGGAGGTAGGAGACCAAAAGATAGAATGGTCAGTGTTAGAAGCGGAAGAAAAGGCCCGAACTGCAGGAGCAGGACTTGGGGATAAAACTAAAGCATTACCAGGTTTACTAGTACAGGTACTGCCACGTCTATTGACTACGAAAAAGGAAGATTGGGGTACAATTTCAGCCTGTAAGCAGAAGCAAGATGAAGACACTAGTGATTACTATGCCCGATTTGAAAAATGTTTTGGTATAAATAGTGGCATAAAAGCAAGTAGCGAATCGTACCCACATCTGTTTGTAACAAAATTAGTAGAAAATGCCCTGCCCCCAGTAAAGAATAGAGTATTAAAATTCGAGAGTACCTGGCAAGGTAACACTCCATCACAAATGTTACAAATGTTACAGTACCATCACAATAGAATTAGAGAGGAACAAGAACATGAACACAGACGCATGAAAGACACGAAAATGAAAATGCTAGTTTCCCAGACAGTTCCAGCCGAAGGACATAAAAAGGGTATGACACATTCCGATTCAGCAGGACCTGTAAAAGGGACATGCAATTATTGTAAAAAGCCAGGTCATTACGTACACGATTGTCCAGTTTTAAAACATAATATCGCCATAGGTAAAACACAAGAAAGATCACGGCCACTAAGACAAGATCAGAATGAACAAGGAGCTATGCAGCATGCCCAGGCCATGCCAGCCGCACAACAGCCAATACAGTTTGTGCCAGCTGCACCACCGTTGCCTGTTGCTGCCACACAAACCACAACACGACAAATGTATCAGACCGCACAGTATGAATATCCTGAGTATCAGCGTTACGCATGAACTAGCCTAGAGAGGGAAGTTGACTTACCCCTTATCGAGATTCCAGTAGATCAAGAAGGACCCTATGTACATAGTGAATTATTAGGTCAAGATAGAAAATTTTTACTCGATACAGGGGCAAGTCGAACAACTATAAAACGTAGTGAAGTTCCAGGGGCACCCCTCTCAGGCTCTCAGAATATTTCCCTTGGTTTTTCAGGAAAACCTATTGTTAATGAAGTATCACAGCCTCTTCCACTTACGATAGGACCTCTGACCCGAACTACAGATTTATTGCTTACTAAATCATGTCCAGAAAACTTGTTAGGAATAAAGACCCTGAAAGCTCTAGGAGCCATAATATGTTGTTCTCCGGAAGGTGTAAGGTTGTTTTTACGTGATTTTAAAGGTCACTATGTGTCTAGAGACATGGATCCCCGACTGCAGACTTTACCTACACATCTATGGGCACAAGGCCCTACTGATGTTGGTTGCATGAATATTACACCATATCGAGTCACACTAAAGGCAGGAGTGGTGCTACCACGAATGCGACAATACAAGTTACCACCAGATGCTGTAGTGGCTTTACTACAAATCATTGACGAGCTTATTGCCCAAGGAGTAGTTGTAGAAACAGACTCCAATGTATGTAATTCACCGATAATTCCGATTCTTAAACGAACAGATCCTACAGCTCCGCCAGTATATCGATTGGTTATTGATCTGCGCGAATTAAACAAGTGCATTGTGCCACAATTTCCTGTGGTCCCAGATATCTCGTCATTACTGACAGCTATTGATTCTGAAGCAACATTCTTTACTGTAATTGATCTCAAGAATGCCTTTTTCAGCGTCCCAATAGATCCGGAAAGCCAATATTTGTTCGGATTTAGTTTAAATGGGCGTAGCTTTAAATTCTAACGCGCACCTCAAGGATTTACAGAAAGCCCCAGCATCTATAGCCAAGCACTGAAACGAGAACTAGATAGTATCCACATGCCAGTTAACACTGCCTTGCTTCAATATGTCGATGATCTGCTGATCACCGCTAGGAGCGAACCGGAATGTGAGAAAGCATCACTGACCGTTTTACAATTTCTAGCCGAAAAGGGGCACAAGGTGTCCCCTTCTAAGCTGCAATTCTGTGTCCAGCGAGTTGTTTATCTTGGACACTCGCTGTCCAAGGAGGGAAGGCAGCTTACACCCGACCGCATTCAGTTAATAGCTAACATGTCAATACCCAAGACACAAAAGGAAGTACGGGCTTTCATAGGCCTCACTTCATACTGTAGGCAGTGGATCCCTCAGTATGCATTTCTAGCAAAACCACTCATTCAGTTAACCACACAGGAGGCAGCCACATCGACTGTTCTCCCTTGGACTCAGGAACATACACAAGCTTTTGAAAGCCTAAAGAAAGCTTTATGTCAAGCACCCGTTTTAGCAACGCCATGTTACAGAAAACAGTTTACACTCTTTGTTACAGAACGCGAAGGTACTGCCTTGTCAGTACTCACACAGGAACAAGCAGGAGCACACAAACCATGTGCTTATTTTTCTAGTACATTAGATCCCGTAGCTCAGGCTTTGCCTGCATGCCTGAAATCAGTAGCAGCGACAGCTTTAGCAATCAGACAAAGCGATGCCATAGTGTTAGGACATCCATTGACAGTACAAGTACCACATGCAGTAGAGGTTCTTGTAAATAGAACGCAAACACAACACTTGACTATAGCGCGACTTACAGGGTACGAACTTACATTGTTTCAGCCACATATAGAAATCAGACGCTGTAACACATTGAATCCTGCCACACTTTTGCCAGTAACCGGAACAGATCCACTAGCCCATGACTGTATTGAAGTTATTACAATCACGACGAAACCCAGACAAGACTTGACAGATGTTCCATTGCCAGATCCAGACCTAACATTGTATGTAGATGGTTCATGTATGAGAACAAGTACAGGAGAGTTAGTGGCCGCTTACGCAGTCACAACAGATACTGAAGTCATTGAAACTAATCGTATAAACACTTTGTCAGCTCAAGCCGCAGAGCTCATCGCTCTGACACAAGCCTGTATTCAAGCCACAAATAAAAAAGTCAACATATACACTGATTCACGTTATGCATTCGGAGTTGTACATGACTTCGGCGTGCTGTGGCGAGAGAGAGGTTATTTAACTTCTCACGGTGCCCACATTCAGCACGGACCCCTCATTCATGCCTTATTAGATGCAATACATCTACCCACTGCAATATCAATTATGAAATGTAAGGCTCATACGAAGGTTACTGATATCATTTCCCAAGGCAATGATCTAGCCGACAGAACAGCTAAACATACTGCTCAAACTCAAACCCCCGACATGACAAAGACAATAGTCCCGACACCGACACATTGTATGACAGTTAAAGATCCTACTCTTGACGTAATTGACATACAGACACATGCTACACCAGACGAAATAAAGAAATGGACTGAATTAGGAGGGATTCAAACGGATCAAGGATGGATGATGAAGGAAAAGTCTGTATGGTTCCTTCCTGATTCAATGGTCCAAGTTATAATTAACACTATACATAGTCCAGCACATCTAGGAGAAAAAGCTATGCTAGACAGCATTCAGCACATTTGGTTCAATAAACATTTGCGAGCAGCAGCCAAACAAAAGGTCCGTACCTGTATGATCTGTTGTCAGTTTAACCCAGGAAAAAGCGTTCCCGTAGAACAGGGTGGATTTCATCCTCCTAATCATCCTTTTGAAGTACTCCAGATGGACTATATCCAGATGGAACGATGTCGAGGATTCAAATATGTTCTCGTAGTTGTCTGCGCTCTGTCCCGTTGGACGGAGGCGTACCCGGTTTCAGATTACACTGCCCCGACTACTGCCAAACAGTTGGTTCGAGAATTCTTCCCACGATACGGTTTACCACGTGTTGTTCACTCAGATAACGGCCAGCCGTTCTCATCCGAATTAATGAAACACGTTTCACTTCTGTTAGGATATCAGTGGAAATTCCACTGTGTCCGACACCCCGAGGCAGCAGGTCTCGTAGAAAGACATAACCAAATACTGAAAATCAGAATGTCCAAAATATGCAGAGAGAAAGGTGTCGACTGGGTAGTAGCGTTACCAGTTGCACTCTTTTACATGAGAATGGTAGCACACTCTCGAACAGGGCTATCCCCGTATGAGGTGATCTTCGGCAGACCACCGAATATGTGGGGGACGCCTGTACCACGCAAAATAACTGATATTGACTGTAACATGCTGACAGATTATTTGGCTTCCTTGATGTCTGCACTACAATCTTGTCGTTCACAGGTAGCTGCAGCCTTTCCCGACAACACTGAGGTGAAACCCCATGACGTTGTTCCGGGTGATCTTGTCTTTGTGCGGAATTTCGACCGAAAGACTCAGCTGGAGCCCAGGTGGAAAGCACCCAAGTTGGTCCTGCTGACCACAAGAACAGCCGTGAAGATCGAGGGCCGCAAGGGCTGGATTCATTCAAGTCATATCAAGAAATTTCATGGACTATCCTCGGATATAGACATTGTGCCCTGCACTCCCTCACAGACTGATTCAAAACTTCCTTTGGTTGAAAAGACTGAAACTGAACTTTACAAACTAAAGCTTAGGCCCAACAAGTCGAGCAATTTGATTGTTTAAGTCCTCTCCAAGGTTGAAGCGGTTGAATTGTCTCTGACATGTATCCCTTGGACCTGAGTAGAGAAAATACCCGGAAAATGTTGAAACGACAGGCGTATTGTAAATCACTGCGTAGCCACTGTATAGTGACATTATTAATTCTGTTTTTATTGAGTCTTTTAATAATTATTACAAGTATGTTGTTGCACATATATTACCCTATTTCTAGACATGTTTATAATGTTGCTGCTGAACATTCTTTTAGTGACTTACCTCCGCATGAATTGTCTTATAGACTTGCGCTGCGCAATAACACTTTCATTAGTATGTTACATCATTCCCATCAGACTAGTAATGCCACCAATTGTTGGGTGTGTGGCCGACTCCCTCCCTATCAGAATTATGAAGGAGTCCTGCCTTTCTTTCCACATCCATTTACACATAATGGCTCCTGTGGAGCATGGTTCAGTTTAATCAATTCCATAGACTCAGACACAGCAGTTTACCAAGATCATTGGGTATGGGGAAACCTGAACCTAGTTTTACTCAAGGTCTGCTACCCTGACAAGGAGGGTCGCCCCAAAAGAACAGGAACTGATCTAGAAAATGAAGTATATGGATTAGGTAATTTTACACCTAATCTCATGATTCTAAATGTCGTATCCGAAGTTGAACTAGTCTTACCCACCATGTCAGTATTCCCAGCGAAGGGTGAATTGTGTGTAAGAAAGGTTGGTTCCATACCTATGGGCCATAGTAAATGCACTACTATAGTAGAATTCAGTGATCAAGGCAAATCTTCATTTAGAGCTTCTCGCCATTCCTACTTTGTATGTGGTCAGACTGCATATATGCGTTTACCTCTAGATTGGGATGGTACCTGCTACATTGCATTCCTTTTGCCACCTGTTTTCCTAGCTCCTCCTGATTATTACAGAAATATTCATTTAGTACACACCAGAGAGCGGAGAGATCTCCCCATTGTCGATTACACTGAGACGGCATGGGACAAGTATGTAGATTTTAATAAAGGTATCTTTCCCTATATAGGTACTGTTACTAATAGTAAACTGATACGTAGATTAACTAGAACCCTTGAAGCAGTAGTGAATGAGACTATTTCCACCTTAGGCAATTTAACAGAAGAGCAGTCTGCTATGCGGATTGTTGTGCTTCAAAATCGTCTTGTCCTTGACGTCATCCTGGCTGATAGGGGCGGAGCTTGTAGGGTCATCGGATCAAGCTGCTGCGTATTCATACCAGAAAATTCGCCATCTGTATATAAAGCCATCACTCGCCTTCATAAGATTGTAAGCCAGATGCACCAGAACCCAGGCACTTGGACTTGGTCCAGTTGGTTTTGGAATGTGGTATCAGCCTGGGGATGGAGAGTTTTATCCTTCCTAGGTATTGGCCTTCTCATACTATTCAGTTGCTGTCTATGTCTACAATGTGGACCAGCGATCTGTGGTCTGTGTGCCACATCGTGTATTCCACCACCAAGATTTCATTCGTCACGGAAGAAGAAAGAAGAACAAATGATGCTATATGAACAGATCAATGGATTGATGAAGATTGATATCTCTTGAAGGGCAAGTAGGGGACAAGGAGGGAATGTGGAAATATGGATTTTTCTGGTCAGTTATGTCCCCTATCTTGGACCCCAACGGTTCTATGTGCATGTCACAAGTACATGTATGTTCCCTCCAGTTCCAGTTATGAAGACGCAAATACATGTGCGTCCACCGTCAACATGTCCTCTGTCAGATCCGCCATGAATAGGCCGGATATTCCATTCCTAAATATGAAAGGCCACCGGTTTTTATATGGTTCACTTATGCCATTTTACAGTCCAGGCAAGTAGGCCCTGATTCTGTCATCAAAACTCCTCTTGCCTTCTGCCTCTGAAAGCTCCAGTCTGAGCCTGCATCTGTGACCATGAACTTTGTCTCATTCTCTGCGCGGCTCCCGAAGCCTGACATCAGCCTATTCTCTGCCAAGAACTGTATTTCACCTTCGAATTATCTGCTTCCCCCTCAGCCGATGCATTCCTGCCTAGTAGTTTAAGTAAACATTCTTCCAGTTACCGAGCAAAAGGCCCGGCTTCTCTGTCCTCATGCAAGTAATTCATAGCCCGGTTACCATGGAATATTCCTACCCCCTCGCATTCAGTGTAGACACTTAGACGCTTGTACACGCACGCACAGTCAGTATAGAATAGATTCTGTCCGAGAGTCCTTCTTTCTTGGATAACATAGTTCTTTAAACATAGGATGTTAGATATGATTTGGGATTAGGTTGACTTGACCCCCCAGACTTTTTGTCTCCACATGTAGAGCTAAATGTCAAGTCCCCTTCACCCCCTAGTTACACGTCAATTACACGTCATGCTGCTGCGCGCGCATCTAGGCCAAGTATTATCTTATAGATCCACCTATGTATGACATCATAACCAATTATGTTCCTTTTTACTCTTTATTACACCCATTTTCGGTTACGCAGACAAAACGTCATTTTCCTTATCAATTGTTACGCCTACTGTATTCACTTCATTGTAATGTATGTACTATAAAAGTTACTTCTTGTCAATAAAGTATGTACTTCACTTCCTGAACCCCCGTGGTGATGGAACTTGGAGCATCCGATTATAATCGATCACTGGAATAAAGCCCATTCCGAAACTCTAATATCACGGATTCTGCCTCTCATTTTACTGAGCTATTTTATAATGTTTCTGTATCAAATTCAGTCCCGGTAAAGGAATTCTTATTTACCACAAAATGCTTATGAAGGACACCTTTGCAGAACTGATTTCACTTTTCCCTAAAAGTGCCTTTGTGTATTCTAACATATGCCAAAGGCAGAAATGGAACTGGTCCGATCATTTTTGTCCACAGATTGAGAAAGCTAGGAAACATGTGAATAAATCTGTTTCTGCTTTTCTCCGAGACTACAGAATGGGGTCTATTTACAATAACAATCTGCGCTTTCATATGCAAGAGATGTATAGGAGAGATGGAGTACACTTTACTGATGAAGGAAACAGAGTCTTCCTCAACAACTTTAGACTCTGTATAGGTACTTACTTATAAGTACCAAAAACTCTCAATGAACACAACGGCTCTTTTTAGAGCCACTCAAGAACAAAACACTTAAGCTTAATATTTATCTCCCAACAATTTCATTTTTTTTTCCCCTTGGATCCGCACACCCAACGCGAGAGGATCCGTGCACCAAACGCGATAGGACGCACGCACCGTGCGCGTATTTCACCGTTTTTTTTTTTAAAAGGGGGGACCCCCTAAGCACCTCTAGAGGGTCAGAGTATTTCCACTCTGCCCCCTTTGTATATTTTATGCACTTATTCCCCTTGCTTCTTCAGCCTCGCTTCTACCGAGGCAGAAAATGGCCACCAACAGTTCCTGGTTTCGAATGTAGACAGACACTCGACAGCCAATTAGCATTCAGCGCGCGATCGCAAGGGTTCGCGCTCGGTTCGGGGAGGGTGCGCTCACGGTGCGGGTAGGGTCTGCGGATCCTCCCCGGCAATAGATATTTATGTACTTTTAACTCTAATTTTCTCAGGAACTACTGAACGGATTCACACCATTTATGCACAAGGCACGAGTCTGAACTGAGGACTACCTCTTTGCCAAATTTGGTGTCATTCCGTTCAGCGGTTCGGGCAGTAGCTGCGACAACAGATCCTATGGGAAATGTCATGGGGAAAACGCGTTTTGGGACCCCCCTTTTTTCTCGGCCCCCGCTTGACGAATCAGCATGAAACTTTCAGGGTAGGAGCGGAGCGGAGCTGGCCAAAAGTTTGGAAAATTTCTCGAGGATTCATCAACCGGCGCTAGACTTATTGGGAATAGAATGTTGCAGATTTCCTATGGAAAATAGGTCCTAACTATAACTATCTACTGGCGACCCCCAGTAGATAATATATATATATATATATATATATATATATATATATATATATATATATATATATATATATATATATATATATAAATAACCTACTGGCGGTTGCCAGTAGGTAGTTATAGTTAGGACCTATTATCCATAGGAAATCCGCAACATTCTATTTGGAATAACTTTGGCGCCGGTTGATGAATCTTCGCTCCTATCCTGAAAGTCTCAGGGTGATTCGTCAAGAGGGGGCCGAGAAAAAAGGGGGGTCCCAAAACGTGTTTTCCCCATGCAATTTTCCATAGGAACCTTTAATCGCAGCTACAGCCCGGACTGCTGAACGGAATTACACCAAATTTGGCAAAGAGGTAGGCCTTGGTTCACACTCGTGCCTTTTGGTTAAATGGTGTAAATCCGTTCAGTAGTTCCTGAGAAAATCAAAAGTAAAATAACTTATATATCTGGGCGGAGCCTAACCACACATCTCATCGTGAGATCTGATTGGCTGTCAGCACTTCATTCAAGAAGTGTTGGCAGCCATCTTGGGACCAATATACATGATAGAAACTCATTAAAAAGCATTGCAGTTAATAGAAGGTTTTAAGACTTTAGTTACATTATAAATCATTTGTTGATGGTACCATACTCATTTTAGGAATTGTGATGTGTTCTAAGGTGATTTTACCATGTGAAAAAGCCTTCTGCTGGGATAGCATTAATCAAGTTTGAGAGAAAACTATTTTCTCATGCTTTTCCCACAAAGGTTTGGAAGGTGATCTATAAGCCAAACTGAGAGCATATTTGCTGAAAATTCACATTATCTTTCTCAGTCATGTGAGAATGAAGTCTGACATTCTCAGTAAAACATGTACATCCAACAAGGGCAGAGACTGTCAGTTGATTCCTTTGTGTTCTACTGCAGCTTCCCAGAGTGTTCTAAAGAACAACTAGAGTGCTAACAGTCCTACTTATGACAAACGTATTGCACACCTGGAGCCATCTTGATTGGAATAAAGTGGTAACTCTTAAAACATTTAATTTAAAAAGGAACAAAATGAGGGGGTTCATTTTGCCATAGAATGTATGATTAGTGCTGCAGAAAGAAAAATTAGGGCACATTTTGAATGACTTCTCAAATCCTCTTCTATTTCATTAAAAGATTCTGACATGCAGACTGAAACATGCACTTTCAATACCAGCAGCAGACTTCCCTTGTGAGCAGTAGCTTTACTACAGTGATCTAATGAGCAACTAGAGTGCTAACATTCTGAATTTATGGCAAATGTGTGACACATCTGAATGCCTTCTTGATGGAATCAAAGTAAAAAACTGAAAGTATTTCCTACGGAGGAGACTGTAGTAAATGAGGAAATTAGGAAACTTCATAACAAATTAGTCTCCCAAGATGGCCACCAGAGACAAAAGAGCCCAAATATAGCACAAATATCACCCAGATGTAGCCCAAGTATAGCCCAATAACAGAATGTCCCAGAGTGTTCTAAAGAACAACTAGAGTGCTAACAGTCTTACTAATGACAAAAGTATGGCACATCTGAAGCCATCTTGATTGGAATAAAGTGGTAACACTTAAAACATTTAATTTGCAAAGGAACAAAATGAGGGGTTTCATTTTTCCATGGAAATTATGATTAGTGCTGCAGAAAGAAAAATTAGGGCACATTTTGACTTCTCAAATCCTCTTCTATTTCATTAAAAAATTCTGACATGCAGACTGAAACATGCACTTTTAATACCAGCAGCAAACTTCCGTGGTGAGCAGTAGCTTTACTACAGTGATCTAATGAGCAACTAGAGTGTTAATATTCAGAATTTATGGCAAATGTGTGACATATCTTAATGCCATCTTGATGGAATCAAAGTAAATAATTGAAAGTATTTCCTACTGAGGAGACTGTAGTAAGTGAGGAATTTAGGAAACTTCATAAGAAATAAGTCTCCCAAGATGGCCTCCAGAGACAAAATAGCCCAAATGTATCACAAATATCACCCAGATGTGGCCCAAGTATAGTCCAATGACAGAATGTCCCAGAGTGTTCTTAAGAACAACTAGAGCACTAACAGTCCTACTTATGACAAACGTATTGCACACCTGAAGCCATCTTGGTTGGAATAAAGTGGTAACTCTTAAATCATTTAATTAAAAAAGGTACAAAATGAGGGGGTTCATTTTGCCATAGAAAGTATGATTAGTGCTGCAGAAAGAAAAATGAGGGCAAATTTTGAGTGAATTCTCAAATTCTCTTCTATTTCATTAATAAATTCTGACATGCAGATTGAAACATGCACTTTCAATACCAGCAGCAGACTTCCCTGGTGAGCAGTAGCTTTACTACAATGATCTAATGAGCAACTAGAGTGCTAACATTCTGAATTTATGGCAAATGTGTGACACATCTGACCTTCTTGATGGAATCAAAGTAAAAAACCTGAAAGTATTTCCTAATGAGGAGACTGTAGTAAATGAGGAAATTAGGAAACTTCATAATAAATAAGTCTTCCAAGATGGCCACCAGTGACAAAAGAGCACACATGTAGCACAAATATCACCCAGATGTTGCCCAAGTATAGCCCAATGATAGAATGTGCCAGAGTGTTCTAAAGAACAACTAGAGCGCTAACAGTCTTACTTATGACATAAGTATGGCACACCTGAAGCCATCTTGATTGGAATAAAGTGGTAACACTTAAAACATTTAATTTGCAAAGGAACAAAATGAGGGGGTTCATTTTGCCATAGAAATTATGATTAGTGCTGCAGAAAGAAAAATGAGGGCACATTTTGAGTGACTTCTCAAATCCTCTTCTATTTCATTAAAAAATTCTGACATGCAGACTGAAACATGCACTTTTAATACCAGCAGCAGACTTCCGTGGTGAGCAGTAGCTTTACTACAGTGATCTAATGAGCAACTAGAGTGCTAACATTCTGAATTAATTGCACATGTGTGACACATCGGAATGCCTTCTTGATGGAATCAAAGTAAAAAACTGAAAGTATTTACTACTGAGGAGATTGTAGTAAATGAGGAAATTAGGAAACCTCATAACACATAAGTCTCCCAAGATAGCCACCAGAGACAAAAGAGCCCAAATGTAGCACACATATCACCCAGATGTAGCCCAAGTATAGCCCAATGACAGAATGTCCCAGAGTGTTCTTAAGAACAACTAGAGTGCTAACAGTCCTAATTATGACAAACGTATTGCACACCTGAAGCCATCTTGATTGGAATAAAGTGGTAACTCTTAAAACATTTAATTTAAAAAGGAACAAAATGAGGCGGTTCATTTTTCCATAGAAAGTATGATTAGTGCTGCAGAAAGAAAAATTAGGGCTCATTTTGAGTGACTTCTCAAATCCTCTTCTATTTCATTAAAGAATTCAAACATGCAGACTAAAACATGCACTTTCAATACTAGCAGCAGACTTCCCTGGTGAGCAGTAGCTTTACTACAGTGATCTAATGAGCAACTAGAGTGCTAACATTCTGAATTTATGGCAAATGTGTGACACATCTGAATGCCTTCTTGATGGAATCAAAGTAAAATACTGAAAGTATGTCCTACTGAGGATACTGTAGTAAATGAGGAAATTAGGAAACTTCATAACAAATAGGTCTCCCAAGATGTCCACCAGAGACAAAAGAGCCCAGATGTAGCACAAATATCATCCAGATGTAACACAAGTATAGCCCAATGACAGAATGTCCCAGAGTGTTCTAAAGAACAACTAGAGCGCTAACAGTCTTACTTATGACAAACGTATTGCACACATTAAGCCATCTTGATTGGAATAGAGTGGTAACTCTTAAAAAATTTAATTTAAAAACGAACAAAATGAGGGGGTTCATTTTGCCATAGAAAGTATGATTAGTGCTGCAGAAATAAAAATTAGGGCACATTTTGAGTGACTTCTCAAATCCTCTTCTATTTCATTAAAAAGTTCTGACATGCAGACTGAAACATGCACTTTCAATACCAGCAGCAGACTTCCCTAGTGAGAAGTAGCTTTACTACAGTGATCTAATGAGCAACTAGAGTGCTAACATTCTGAATTTATGGCACATGTGTGACACATCTGAATGCCTTCTTGATGGAATCAAAGTAAACAACTGAAAGTATTTCCTACTGAGGAGACAGCAGTAAATGAGGAAATTAGGAAACTTCATAACAAATAAGTCTCTGAAGATGGCCACCAGAGTGAAAAGAGCCCAAATGTAGCACAAATATCACCCAGATGTAGCCCAAGTATAGCCCAACGACAGAATGTCCCAGAGTGTTCTAAAGAACAACTAGAGCGCTAACAGTCTTACTTATGACAAAAGTATGGCACACCTGAAGCCATTTTGATTGGAATAAAGTGGTAACACTTAAAACATTTAATTTGCAAAGGAACAAAATGAGGCGGTTCATTTTGCCATAGAAATTATGATTAGTGCAGCAGAAAGAAAAATTAGGGCACATTTTGACTTCTCAAATCCTCTTCTATATCATTAAAAAATTCTGACATGCAGACTGAAACATGCACTTTTAATACCAGCAGCAGACTTCCGTGGTGAGCAGTAGCTTTACTACACTGATCTAATGAGCAACTAGAGTGCTAACATTCAGAATTTATGGCAAATGTGTGACATATCTGAATACCTTCTTGATGGAATCAAAGTAAAAAACGGAAAGCATTTCCTACTGAGGAGACTGCAGTAAATGAGGAAATTAGGAAACTTCATAACATATAAATCTCCCAAGATGGCCACCAGAGACAAAAGAGCCCAAATGCAGCACAAATATCAACCAGATGTAGCCCACATGTAGCCCAATGAAGAAGTGTACAAAACGGTCCCCAACGTGGTATATAGGCCCCAGGGGATGGGGTCCCCGGGGAGAATAGAAATTAGTGATAGGTGCTAAAAAAAATTTACAGGCAAATTAGGAGTTGCGCACCCAGCGCGGTGCTCAGTGCGGCCCCCTGGTGTGCACGCGCTGGGTGCGCGACTCCTAACGCGTCGAATACATATATGACGTCATGCGCACGGGCGTCGCATAAAGTAATACGTATGTGTTGCGTATGCGCCTGGAGTTGCGTACCAGTCGCTAAGCAATCGAGGAGGAAAATACGCACCCATCGCGCATCGTACGCGGATCCTACACAGCAATCCTAAAATGATGGCTAGGTTCCGCACAGCGATCAAGAAAGGTACGCTTTGGGTGCGCGACACCCCAAAAAAAATTGGAAAAAAAACCAATAAAGAAAAAAATATAAATATATTTAAAAAATATATAAAACAAAAAAAACATTGGAGCTTCAATATTTGACAAAATTTTTTTTTTCCATTTATATTAAAAATATATAATGTAATTTAAAAAATAAAATATGTAAAAATAAATAGTTAAATAAATGTAGAAAATCAGTATCAAAAAAATAAATATAACTATTATTACATTTAAAAATTGTCATTTAAGAAATCTTTGAAGTTCACTGAAAGAACCATAGGTTTCAGACGTGTTATAGTTAGTAATTAGCATTTAAAAAATCTTTGAAATTCACTGAAAAAACCATAGGTTTCAGACATGTTATAGTTAGGAATTAGCATTTAAAAAACCTTTGAAATTCACTGAAAAAAACCATAGGTTTCAGACATCTTGTAGTTAGGAATTAGCATTTAAAAAACCTTAGACATTCACTGAAAAAACCATAGGTTTCAGACATGTTATAGTTCGGAATTAGCATTTAAAAAACCTTAGAAATTCACTGAAAAAACCATAGGTTTCAGGGGTGTTATAGTTAGCTGGACATTTCACTCGTACAAAACCATTGAAATTCCTCCGTCATAGTTAGTTCTACTAACTATAACTTGCACGCCCGCAATCCACTGCTGATGATGTCACATATTAAATCATTCATGACATGGTCAGGACATCACTGATGACATCACTGATGACATCTCAAATAACATCACTGATGACATCATCTAGTAGATATAATATGTGACGTCATCAGCAGTGGATTGCGGGCGCGCGAGTCATAGTTAGTAGAACTAACTATAACTAGGCCTGGGCCAAAATTCCGTTCCGTTTGCGGAAATTGCGATATTTTGGCATTTTCGCGTTCCGCGGAAAGCGCGAAAATGTCAAAATTTCCGCATTCCGCAGCTTAGCGATAATTTGTTTCTTGCTCGCGCTGTAAAAAAATACATTCTTGCGTTCGCACGATCGCCTTACCTGAATCCCCGCATTCGCCGACAAGTTTTCCCGACCCGGTCGCGTTCTCCACGAGATGTTGGATTTTGGTAGCCATTTTGCGCTGTCTCGCGACAGTTCGCGGCCGCATTAACGTCATTTGTCGCGCGATCACGTCCTTTGTCGCGCGATCACGTCTTTCTTCTCGCGATCATGCACCGCGTGAGTATGAGAAGATTGAGATCTCGAACACGTCATTCTACATCGCGAGCCAGAGGATGAGGACGCGGGCACGTCTAATCGAACGGGAACAGGAGAAAGAGACCCCGAACACGTCATATCCAACGCGACAGGGACAAAGAAGAGAACGCGATCATGTCGTTTTCGACACGCCGGCGGAAGTAATGTGAAGCTTGAGAACTCAACAATGTAAAATTTACAATTTGGAGAGGAATATCGGCTCTAGCAGCATGAAACCTTCTGCAAATGCTGATTTTGGATGAAAACAACTCCTTACATTGACATTTGGCTTTCCTTTTTTGTGCAAGGAGTCATTTTTTTAAAAGGTGGAGAGAGGGAGGAAGTGACACAGAATCTCCAACTTCCTGTTCCTGTCCAGCAGGCTCCTCCCAGTGCTTTGTCCATCTCCTGCTCATTCTGCCTTTGGATTTGGAGCTGGAAAGATCACTCTTGTTGTCTGCTGCATCATTGCAATTGGATTTGAGGATTTTTGGAATAGGATATTTTACAAGTAAGTGGTTGTTGTGTTTGTTTGATTGTGGGCATTGCAGTTGTTGTAACTACAATTTATTTTTGATAATAATTTATCATCATTCCTTTTTTTTTTTTTTTTAATTTTGTGGGTAGTAGTAGTAGGCCCGAGCTAGCCATGGGCATGGCCTCATGGGTGTGTGTGTTGTTTTTTGAATGTATTTCATTTTCAAGCAGATTTAGGGCATGGATGGCATTGGATTGAGTTGGGGAAGTGTGTTTTTTGGGGTGGCCTTTGTGATGTTGTTGGGCCTGGCCATGTGGCTGGTGGCCATTTTGAAGCCTAGGCCTGCAAGCTTGCCTGGCCTTGTCTGCCAACAGGCCTGTTTTTTCATCCACTAGGATCAGAGCAGGTAGCCACAGCTTTATTAATCAAGTGTTTTCTGTGTGATCTGTTGAATTTAGACATCATTTAGGGCATGGATGGCATTGGATTGAGTTGGGGAAGTGTGTTTTTTGGGGTGGCCTTTGTGATGTTGTTGGGCCTGGCCATGTGGCTGGTGGCCATTTTGAAGCCTAGGCCTGCAAGCTTGCTTGGCCTTGTCTGCCAACAGGCCTGCTTTTTCATCCACTAGGATCAGAGCAGGTAGCCACAGCTTTATTAATCAAGTGTTTTCTGTGTGATCTGTTGAATTTAGACATCATTTAGGGCATGGATGGCATTGGATTGAGTTGGGGAAGTGTGTTTTTTGGGGTGGCCTTTGTGATGATGTTGGGCCTGGACATGTGGCTGGTGGCCATTTTGAAGCCTAGGCCTGCAAGCTTGCCTGCCCTTGTCTGCCAACAGGCCTGCTTTTTCATCTACTAGGATCAGAGCAGGTAGCCACAGCTTTATTAATCAAGTGTTTTGTGTGTGATCTGTTGAATTTAGACATCATTTAGGGCATGGATGGCATTGGATTGAGTTGGGGAAGTGTGTTTTTTGGGGTGGCCTTTGTGATGTTGTTGGGCCTGGCCATGTGGCTGGTGGCCATTTTGAAGCCTAGGCCTGCAAGCTTGCCTGGCCTTGTCTGCCAACAGGCCTGCTTTTTCATCCACTAGGATCAGAGCAGGTAGCCACAGCTTTATTAATCAAGTGTTTTCTGTGTGATCTGTTGAATTTAGACATCATTTAGGGCATGGATGGCATTGGATTGAGTTGGGGAAGTGTGTTTTTTGGGGTGGCCTTTGTGATGTTGTTGGGCCTGGCCATGTGGCTGGTGGCCATTTTGAAGCCTAGGCCTGCAAGCTTGCCAGGCCCTGCTTTTTCATCCACTAGGATCAGAGCAGGTAGCCACAGCTTTATTAATCAAGTGTTTTCTGTGTGATCTGTTGAATTTAGACATCATTTAGGGCATGGATGGCATTGGATTGAGTTGGGAAAGTGTGTTTTTTGGGGTGGCCTTTGTGATGTTGTTGGGACTGGCCATGTGGCTGGTGGCCATTTTGAAGCCTAGGCCTGCAAGCTTGCCTGCCCTTGTCTGCCAACAGGCCTGCTTTTTCATCCACTAGGATCAGAGCAGGTAGCCACAGCTTTATTAATCAAGTGTTTTCTGTGTGATCTGTTGAATTTAGACATCATTTAGGGCATGGATAGCATTGGATTGAGTTGGGGAAGTGTGTTTTTTGGGGTTGCCTTTGTGATGTTGTTGGGCCTGGCCATGTGGCTGGTGGCCATTTTGAAGCCTAGGCCTGCAAGTTTGCCTGCTCTTGTCTGCCAACAGGCCTGCTTTTTCATCCACTAGGATCAGAGCAGGTAGCCACAGCTTTATTAATCAAGTGTTTTGTGTGTGATCTGTTGAATTTAGACATCATTTAGGGCATGGATGGCATTGGATTGAGTTGGGGAAGTGTGTTTTTTGGGGTGGCCTTTGTGATGTTGTTGGGCCTGGCCATGTGGCTGGTGGTCATTTTGAAGCCTAGGCCTGCAAGCTTGCCTGGCCTTGTCTGCCAACAGGCCTGCTTTTTCATCCACTAGGATCAGAGCAGGTAGCCACAGCTTTATTAATCAAGTGTTTTCTGTGTGATCTGTTGAATTTAGACATCATTTAGGGCATGGATGGCATTGGATTGAGTTGGGGAAGTGTGTTTTTTGGTGGTGGCCTTTGTGATGTTGTTGGGCCTGGCCATGTGGCTGGTGGCCATTTTGAAGCCTAGGCCTGCAAGCTTGCCTGGCCTTGTCTGCCAACAGGCCTGCTTTTTCATCCACTAGGATCAGAGCAGGTAGCCACAGCTTTATTAATCAAGTGTTTTGTGTGTGATCTGTTGAATTTAGACATCATTTAGGGCATGGATGGCATTGGATTGAGTTGGGGAAGTGTGTTTTTTGGGGGTGGCCTTTGTGATGTTGTTGGGCCTGGCCATGTGGCTGGTGGCCATTTTGAAGCCTAGGCCTGCAAGCTTGCCTGGCCTTGTCTGCCAACAGGCCTGCTTTTTCATCCACTAGGATCAGAGCAGGTAGCCACAGCGTTATTAATCAAGTGTTTTCTGTGTGAACTGTTGAATTTAGACATCATTTAGGGCATGGATGGCATTGGATTGAGTTGGGGAAGTGTGTTTTTTGGGGGTGGCCTTTGTGATGTTGTTGGGCCTGGCCATGTGGCTGGTGGCCATTTTGAAGCCTAGGCCTGCAAGCTTGCCTGGCCCTGCTTTTTCATCCACTAGGATCAGAGCAGGTAGCCACAGCTTTATTAATCAAGTGTTTTCTGTGTGATCTGTTGAATTTAGACATCATTTAGGGCATGGATGGCATTGGATTGAGTTGGGGAAGTGTGTTTTTTGGGGTGGCCTTTGTGATGATGTTGGGCCTGGACATGTGGCTGGTGGCCATTTTGAAGCCTAGGCCTGCAAGCTTGCCTGCCCTTGTCTGCCAACAGGCCTGCTTTTTCATCCACTAGGATCAGAGCAGGTAGCCACAGCTTTATTAATCAAGTGTTTTCTGTGTGATCTGTTGAATTTAGACATCATTTAGGGCATGGATGGCATTGGATTGAGTTGGGGAAGTGTGTTTTTTGGGGTGGCCTTTGTGATGTTGTTGGGCCTGGCCATGTGGCTGGTGGCCATTTTGAAGCCTAGGCCTGCAAGTTTGCCTGCTCTTGTCTGCCAACAGGCCTGCTTTTTCATCCACTAGGATCAGAGCAGGTAGCACAGCTTTATTAATCAAGTGTTTTCTGTGTGATCTGTTGAATTTAGACATCATTTAGGGCATGGATGGCATTGGATTGAGTTGGGGAAGTGTGTTTTTTGGGGTGGCCTTTGTGATGTTGTTGGGCCTGGCCATGTGGCTGGTGGCCATTTTGTAGCCTAGGCCTGCAAGCTTGCCTGGCCTTGTCTGCCAACAGGCCTGCTTTTTCATCCACTAGGATCAGAGCAGGTAGCCACAGCTTTATTAATCAAGTGTTTCCAGTGTGATCTGTTGAATTTAGACATCATTTAGGGCATGGATGGCATGGATTGAGTTGGGTAAGTGTGTTTTTTGGGGTGGCCTTTGTGATGTTGTTGGGCCTGGCCATGTGGCTGGTGGCCATTTTGAAGCCTAGGCCTGCAAGCTTGCCTGGCCTTGTCTGCCAACAGGCCTGCTTTTTCATCCACTAGAATCAGAGCAGGTAGCCACAGCTTTATTAATCAAGTGTTTTCTGTGTGATCTGTTGAATTTAGACATCATTTAGGGCATGGATGGCATTGGATTGAGTTGGGGAAGTGTGTTTTTTGGGGGTGGCCTTTGTGATGTTGTTGGGCCTGGCCATGTGGCTGGTGGCCATTTTGAAGCCTAGGCCTGCAAGCTTGCCTGGCCTTGTCTGCCAACAGGCCTGCTTTTTCATCCACTAGGATCAGAGCAGGTAGCCACAGCGTTATTAATCAAGTGTTTTCTGTGTGAACTGTTGAATTTAGACATCATTTAGGGCATGGATGGCATTGGATTGAGTTGGGGAAGTGTGTTTTTTGGGGGTGGCCTTTGTGATGTTGTTGGGCCTGGCCATGTGGCTGGTGGCCATTTTGAAGCCTAGGCCTGCAAGCTTGCCTGGCCTTGTCTGCCAACAGGCCTGCTTTTTCATCCACTAGGATCAGAGCAGGTAGCCACAGCTTTATTAATCAAGTGTTTTGTGTGTGATCTGTTGAATTTAGACATCATTTAGGGCATGGATGGCATTGGATTGAGTTGGGGAAGTGTGTTTTTTGGGGTGGCCTTTCTGATGTTGGTTGTCTTAAAGACATGCTTTTGTTGTATGTGTCTGGTGTGTTGGTGTGCAATGCATTCACCCTGCAGAGCTTTTGGGGGCCTGTGAATGTTCGTATTTACATTTTGTTGCATTAAAAAGGCAGAGCAGTGTGCTTTAGCAGGCATCCTTTACCTGGCTTTTATAGGCCTTTTGTCAGCTCCTGGTGTTTCACAGGCCCCCGGCTTGTTTGTGATTTGTGTGTGTCCATGTGGGTGGTGGCCTTTTTTGGTGTTTGGACTGTGAGTTATTAGTGTCCTGCTTTTGCCATAGGCCTGCATGGTTTTCCTATTGGCTCTTTGGCTTACTGCTTCCATCCATCCACCCCCTTTGCCAGCAGCAGCTCCATGGATCCTGAGATGATCAAATAATGCAATGGTCCACCCCACTTCCATTACATTTTTATTTTGTTGTTTATTATTAACTTTCCTATCCTTCCTGAGAGTGTAGTGTGTGGCTGTACACAGTACTAGTAGTATAACATAGCTCTAGTTAAAAAAAAAAGTCATAAATGGCTAGACTATCTTTTGTTTGCACTAGTACAGTACTAAGTAACTGAACCACAACAACAAATGCAGCATTTCACTGATGTTCTTCTCCTGTCTTATTTGCTTTTAGGTTCACAAAAGACAGAGTAGGAGGTGTCATCAGCATCACCCGGCTACCCGTTGTACTGCCAACCAGACAGAAGTCCTGCTGCGCATCACGTCCACGTGAGACCAGAACTTGTTGTGCATCTGCATCCTGCCTGACATCTGAAGAAGATGGCCCCAAAGAAAGGTACCAGGTCCAGTACCAAGAAAGTTGCCGGTGAGAAGAAGGAACAGAAAAAGGAAGTGCCATTAACCACGACTGGTGGTGTGCCGGCCAATGTTTTTTTTGGCACCAAAGCATTGTCCGGGAACCAAGCTGGGAGCAGCACAGCGGTCCAACCCCACCAACCTAGGCCCAAGGGCTTTAGTGTCGCAGAGGTAGCCAGTCTACTAACGAGCAGCGATGTTGAAGAAATGTCATTACCGCAAAGTAGTACACAATCAAGTTCAACGCAGGCGCAAACTCAGCAGATCAGTGTGCAGCCGCCGCAACAAGAACAGCAGCAGCCGCCGCAACAAGAACAGCAGCAGCCGCCGCAACAAGAACAGCAGCAGCCGCCGCAACAAGAACAGCAGCACCCGCCGCAACAAGAACAGCAGCACCCGCCGCAACAAGAACAGCAGCACCCGCCGCAACAAGAACAGCAGCACCCGCCGCAACAAGAACAGCAGCACCCGCCGCAACATGAACAGCAGCAGCTTCCGCAACAGCCCACCATAGTAGTTGTTGCTCCTGACGTAGGGGCATTTCAGGAAATCGAGCTTCCTGCAGACAAAGTGGAGCAAAGTCAAACCACTGTTTCAGAAGATCTATTGTCTTCCAGACCACCAGCAAGGAAAAGGAGGCTTAGTCCATCATCTTCTTCTTCAAGCCCCGCTTCTGATGATCGTGATGACACTTGGGTCCCACCAGCTCGGTCTGAGAGTGATATACGCCACAAGACAATGCTTCTGAAAAGGAAGGTCCCAGAAAAACTTAGAGTTATGGAGGTAGATGCAGAAGAGGGGGGTGATGATGTTGATGAAGACGAGCCAGTCATCACGCACATTACTCCCACCCCAAAGGGATTGGAGACCGACATTCTCACCCTATCCAGAAAGGCTGCTACTGAGCGGGATGTAGCACGGATCTCACCAACACAGGTTACACCACCACTACCTCCAGCTGCCATATTTTCCAAGGCCCGGCAGGGACCTACATCCAGCTCAACCATCTCAGTAGGTAGTGGTAGTAAAAGTCACAGTGTAGGTGGACAGGGTCACATATTTTCAAGCACCCCCTCAAGTTCATCTGGTGTTGAAAGTGGCACATCCAGCAGTGCCAGAAAGTTCTCCTCCCCAGTTTGGGACTTCTTTTCTGTTAGCGCCAAGGAGGAGAACGTTGCTATATGCTCAATTTGTCTGCAAGGTGTTCGGCGTGGTAAGCTTGGTACAAACTATGGTACCGGAGGACAAGCAAGTCAACTAAAAATACACCACACTATCGTGTGGGAGGATCACCTACTTAAGTTAAAAGAAAGTAGAAAAACTAAACCCATTGAAGTTGGTCATGAATCAGGGAGCGATATTATTGTGGTGGCAGGTGAAGAACAGGGAGGCATTTCTAGCCCTGTCTCCAGTAGTGCAGTCACTGCAGTGGTAACGCCCACATCCTCCTCAGTAACATCAGAGTGGCACCGCAGTAAGAGCCATACTCAGAGTCTGGGTGAGACACCAAGGCGACCGGCGAGTACCTCAATGAGACAATCTATGTCGTTGAGCCTTAGTGGGTTAATGAAAACAGCACCACTAAGGAAAGTAAGCCAGCCTACCATTGAGAGCATGTTTAGGTTGGAGGGGCAGTTCCAACGCAACCACCCAACAGCATGATTGTACAATGCGAAGCTGGCTAAAATGTTAGCGCTGGACCTTCTTCCTTTTTCATTTGTGGAAGGGGTGGGTTTCCTTGAATTTGTGTCTGCCATCTGCCCGAAATGGAAAGTTCCCAGCCGGTCCTATTTCGCAAGAATTGCTGTTCCGGCACTACATCATGATGTGCTGGAATTGGTTGGTCACGGTTTGCAGCAGAGTGCTGTGCACAATATCCACCTGACAACAGACATGTGGAGCAGTTGCCAAGCCACAGATTACATGTGCATCACTGCACACTGGATCTCTTTTGTGGGGGTTAGAGATAAACTATCTGCACGAGGAGTTGTTGACACAGCTGCGATTTTTGAAGGTACTCGGAAACATGCAACAGTAGCCATGTTCGCCATGGAGAAATCTCATACAGCTGAAAACATTTTAGAAGAGTTTTGCACCAAGGTTTTGGAATGGCTGTGGCCTAGAGCGCTTGGTATTGGTTTTGTTGCCACAGACAATGGCAGTAATGTACTTAAGGCCATGGAACTTGGTTCCTATTTCAGGGTTCGGTGTTTGGCATACTGCATAAACATTATAGTGCAAGACTTTCTGAAAAAAGAACCCATAGTCAGCAATTTACTGGCCATCTGCCGAAGAATATGCACTCATTTCAGCCATTCTTTTAAAGCTCGGAAGCAGCTGAGGATCATCCAACGTGAATTTAGGATGCCAGTCAAGGCACTCATCCAGGAGGTGGCAACACGTTGGAACTCAATGTATTACATGCTTGATCGTCTGTACGAACAGCACAGGTCCCTCCATGAATATGTCTGGTACAGAAGCAGTGATGCTAGTGTTAAAGCCATGACCCTTCAGAGGGAGCAATGGACCCTAATTAAATGCCTGACTGAGATGCTGTCTCCTTTTGAGGTCTTCACACGTGAAGTCAGCAAGGAGGACTGTACAATGGGCCAAGCTATCCCATTGTTGCAAATGCTACAGCATGAGCTGAATAATGTGTCTGAATCCTACAAAGGTATAGAGGACAGAAGGCAAGCCCATGACTTGGTGGAGAGCTTATCCAGGCGCTTAACTGAAAATGTAAGGATACAAAATAAAATTTTGTCACAAGAACATTACATTTGTGCCACAATTCTGGATCCACGTGCAAAATTAGGACTAGTGAAGACATTCCTTGCTTTTTCGACAATGATGTTGCCCGCTACAAAAGTTGTATAGCTGGAGCAGCCATTAAGATTAAAAACGAAGGGCTGCTAATTAAAAGCCCGCCACATCCACCCACAACAAGTACTGATACTGAAGCAGGCCATGCAGAATCAAGTGCAACTTCGTCGGCTGAGGGCAGTGCAGTTGGCTCACAATCACAACACTCACCATCACTATCGACTACAGAAACAAAAACTGGATCATTAGGCCGAGTACAATCATTATCATTACAGGATTGGTATGTAAAGATGGGCTATTGTAAGCACAGTGCTGATGCACAGAAAAACAGCACAAAAGCTTACCATCAGCAACCCTGAACATTGAGCGGATGGTCCAGGCCTATCTGGACGACCCAACAGAGGTGTACGTTGATCAAAACCCATTGCAGTATTGGTATAGGAAAAGGTCTGAATGGCCACAGCTCAGCAGGCTGGCGATAAGCTATCTGGCTTGCCCTGTCGCAAGTGTCTCTTCCGAACGTGTTTTCAGTGCTGCTGGTTCCATTGTAACATTGAGAAGGACCAGTCTATCTCCAAAAAACGTGGAGAGGTTAACAATGATCAAAATGAATCAGCACTTCATACCACCGAATTACACAATACATGAATCAACAGAGGAAGATGAGGACAGCGGCTCAGGTGACGGAAGTATTGTGTCAGATGATTACCTACTACTGGAAGAACCCCCAGAGTTTGAGGACGAGCTATACTTCCCTGACAATTAGGCTCGCACTTACTGTCTTCCTCCCTTTTTTCCCCCTTTGTTTATGTGTCTGTCGTTCCGGTTATAAACTTGTGAATCGCAACAAATCCATTATCACCGTCTTCTACTCTTCTAATTTAATATACAAGTTTCAGGTGGCTGCCATTTGACAGTACAGTCCTCCGAATCCAGCTCCTACGCTCGATCATACTGAATCTCCTGCTCCATTCCATTTCCCTCATGAATGATGATTGGATGATGGTAACAACAAATTCAAACTTTCCTCATCCTTCCAAAACAAGTGGACCATGAATCAGATGACTACTATAGCTATCCTCCTTTCAGAGCCGAGAGAGACTGGCCATTAACTGAAAATAAGATGGAACAGGTAATGATTGATGCCATGCATTGGACGCAGAGTCGCAGACTGAATGATTTAGATTTTGTTGTGCATGAATTTATGTAATTGTGGACTGCCACTAATCAACTTCCTACAGAACACACTATTTTTCCCCTTCTTGCAAATACGAAATTTGTACTTCTCCTGCAGCTTGGTGATGCATTGCTTTTAATTCAATACAGGAAGGGGACTCACTCAATTTGCGCAATGCGTATGACTGTGACACAACAGCACCGTCCATGATGATGATGGCGAAATAGACGGCCCGTTAACAAGATGAGATGGAACAGGTAATGATTGATGCCATGCATTGGCCGCAGATTCGCAGACTGAATGATGTAGATTTTGTTGTGTTTGTTGCGCATGAATTTATGTAATTGTGCACTGCCACTAATCAACTTTACAGAACACACTAAACTTAACTCAAGGTGAATTCAATTTTCCCCTTCTTGCAAATAAGAAATGTGTACTTCTCCTGCATCTTGTTGATACATTGCTTTTAATTCAATACAGGAAGGGGACTCACTCAATCTGCGCAATGCAAACGACTGTGACACAACAGCACCGTCCATCATGATGATGGCGAAAGAGATGGCCCGTTAACTTAAGATGAGAAGGAACAGGTAATGAATGATGACAATTAATGGCATGCATTGGACACCTGACTCTGAGCTGTTGGTCTTTGTGTTTGCGTTGTTTGTTTGTTGTGCACAAAGTGATGTCAAAGTGTACTAGTAGTAATCTATCTTTCTGTACACAATAAAGAAAGACTCAAGTCAGTAATATTTATATTTCTACTCTTGTTGTGTCATAAAAATTATACTTATACTGCAGGCCGATCTTCAGTCAGTCAGTAAAAGTATCAGAGATGATGATGAAGTCAGGAGGATGTTTTAGGAGTGGCATAAAACGGAAAAGCCTAAAGGTAAACACGTCAACAACAACCACAGCAGACCCAAATGTCTGTGTAGAAGTTGAATAGAGTGTAGCGGTGGGATGACTGCAGTGCATTGATTTTACTAACTTAAACTGTAAAATGCTATGTTTGGAATGGATAATGTGCTTTGCGTTTGTCCAACTCTTTGAGAGAAAAAAAAAGGACTCTAAAATGTTAACGTAGGATGTGCTAATGCTAAGCACTGTGGGCCTGCTCTCTCCTGTTACTGTTGAAGGTCAATGCTGGAAACAGACTAGAGTAGAGATGATGCATATGCATACATGCCACCTCGGAAAGTGTTCTTGTTGCACTACACCATCACTTGTGCATTTGTTTTCACTTTCTTTCTCAATATCCCCTTTGGTTTTCCATCTAAAACTACAGGCAGGGCCTTGCCCAAAACTTTGTAAAACATTAGAATGCATATTAATTACCTTACCAATCAATCACCTTTTTTTTTCCAGCCGGGCAGTGGCGAGTGGCGAGGCGACACACCTAAGATTGATGGATGAGAGGAGCAAGAGGAATGCCGAGATGCAAAAATCCAGTCCACATTTTTGACCAGGATAAGACAGTAACAGTATCCACTTTTAACTTCTTTTAAATAATTTGATTAATATCTTGTATACAATCTTTACAACAGTGTGTTCTTGGAGTTGTTATTTTCAATCATCATTAGATTTGCTCTGTGTTTACGATTCTTCCCTACCAATATTTAAAATTTCTATTTGCTATCTGTTAAAGTATTAAGGCCGGAACAACAGAACAAGAACTAAAAGTGTATGTAATCCGGGTCTCTCATCATCATACATGCATTGCCTTTTTCTCCCTTAACATATGGATAAGGTAGTCTTCAATGATTGTCGTTTGTTTGTCTATGTATGCATACTGTTTTTCTATGTCAAACCTTTCCCAAAAACCCCCTTCCCATCCATTCAACAAACCCTAACCCTCTTCCCCCGGGCTGTGTGACTTATTGTCGAGGTGTAACTAAATTAAATGTACACCAATACTTAATCACACACTTTCTGGGGCGGATGTGGTGAAAGCAACACTACTTCAATTTCAAGGCAGAGCGATGATCTTCTTCTGCTTGGCCACCCATGAGTCGGATATGTCAGAGGTTATTTTATTTAACAAAGGAACATATACCTCAGCATGAATTGCCGGCATTGATTGGATTTGTTTGTTGTCATTCCTCATATACAGCACTAACTGTTAGACTGTAGGCATAGTCAAGTGACTCAACACAACTATAGTTTGTAACTCTGTCTAGTAGGCTATCCTCCTAACCACCATTCAGTTTTTTTGTCAAATATTTGAGCATATTATTGTTGCTCGGTAAGCTCTGTACTGTACTTCATTCAACTACTCCTCTAACAGTCTCTCAAAGGCGATTGACTGTCTCCTTTTCTTTTTTTGGAAATGCTGCCGCCCTGCCAGTGTCTACTACTACTACTATACTACCACCACCACCCCAATCATGGCATGTATGAAAAAGGAAACCATCTTCACCATGCAGCCAGTGCTGTGCCACAGTTGGACATAAACATCAAGCACCGCTAAGAGAGAAGTTTGGGGGAGGCAGAATTAATAATGGACATGTTGTCAATGATTTCATTTTCACACACCACTCCAAAGAATGCATAGACTAGAGGACAGACTGAAAGTACTAGAAGGACCAGTCAATGAGTGAGGTGTGTCGCATCTATCTGTTTGTGTCTTATACAGTCAGCAAATTATTGAAATCAAACACAGGCTATGGGCGGCCATGCACCAGCAAGGAAACAGTGTGATGTAAAACAGTTACCCCACCTACAAAACATTAACAACATTGCATGTAACATAGAAAAATATATTTCATTTACCCTAACAAAAATAAACTAAACCCACAAAAGCTGACCCACCCCCCTCCCTAACCCCAACCAATGTCCATAGAAGTCCGTAACACCCAAACAAGTTCCCACCCACCCACCCAAACAAGAATTAAAAAAGGGGCAGAACAGGATGACAGGGACTGAGTGGTGGGGCGGGACTGAAGGAGGACACGCATCTGGCGCATCTCGTCCTCTAAATGGGCGACGCGGCGTCTAAGGCCGCGGCAGTTGCAGCCACAGTGGGGGGGCACCGGAGATGGCACGGTGGCGGCGGGCAGCCGCCAGACGGTGGCGCCGTACCACTGGAGGGCGGTGGCTGGGGCCCGGGGCACTGGAGGAGGCTTGAACAAATGCTGCCGCAGTCTCCTCCTCCTCCTCGGCTAGGACCACCAGCCGCCGGTATTCCTGCTGGATTGCCTCCAGCTTCAGGCGCCATGCCTTGGCGGCCAACTCCTTCCGGTTGAGTTTCGGAGTAGCTGTGTATCAAAAAGAAAAAAACAAGACAATTGTAAAATATACTCTTAGAAAAACAGTAGGACAAGGTAATTATTTATACACATAGTGGCATGGTAGAGTAGCACTATAAAATACAGCACAGTAGTACATAACATTTTAAATGTCGCCCGTCCTTCTTCCTTCCACCCGTCTTTCACTTTTTAGTTGAACAGTGCACCAGGTGCTCTTCTCCATAAAACTTTCAAAGCGGAGTTGAAATCAGATAGATGAGGCCATTGGTTACTCAATACTCCGGCTCCTAGTCCTATGCCAATTAAAGGGAATTCTAGTCTTCTAGTTCACTCTTCAAACATCCCCAACAACTCATACTTACTTACGACATCGGATAGCGGGCGGACTTTGTCCGCCCGCCATCCTCATGCTAAAAAGGGTGGGGGTCCCGTGGGGACAATTAATTAGGATGATGCGCCCGGCACAGTGGCGGGCGCATCCTGTTTTTTTTTTTACATTCTGGTTGGCTTTGCTGAAAGCAATGCTAAAATGTTGTGCTGCTTTTTCAAGCACAACATGACGGGCCCCGCACGGAGCCTGTCACGTTTTGCTTTGAAAGGCGGGGGGGTACCATAGCATAGGTAGGTACCCTCCATGGGGGCCCCCAAGCATACTCTGCAATGTCTGCATGCCTTTCCGTGGCGGACGGCAATGCCGCCATGCAAAGGCATTCCAAGATGCAGATTATATGGCTGGCGGTGTGTTCAGAGAGACACCACCGCCATATTGAACCCTTTTCCGCCTGGTCGACATGTGGGGGGTCTGAATATTTTCTACAGGGATGGCGGGAGGTTTGCCCCTGCGGTGTCGGCAGTGAATTCCAGCCGGCCCGGCGGGGGCAATACGCCCACCATCCTAATGGGGCCCTAAGTCACAACTGTACAGTATACATATACATACAGTACACCCTTGCAGTGAGTGTGCTGTCAAGTTCAACAATAGTTAAGGATTATGAATCTAACTTACCACCGCCTGCCACTGGTGCTGCCACTCCCCCTACCGCTCCATCGTCGGTATCGGCAGCAACTGCCGCATCCTCTCCCTCCGCGTCGCCTTGTTCGCTGGCCCCGGCACTGGTGGTCGGTAGTGCGCCTAGAAAACATTACACATTTATTAGGCGTCATATACACCTCCCCCCTATTGATCAGTTGCAAGGTTGAAAAATGAGTTAATACTAACATACATCACTAGTACAAATCAGGTAGTAGTAGAGTAGACACTAATAGTTGTATATGATCATTGTAGCCTTTGCTTAATTAGCCCTAGCCATGCTACCATTTTACCTTTGTGGCTTTTATTTTTGCACATGTGACGTTACCTTTACCTTGCAGCTTCTTAAGACACCTTTGAGCCCACATGACCTGCCTCACACTGCTACTGTCTAGTCTACGCGCTGCGTACAAGCGGTCCACAAACATTAACAAGCCACTTTTTTAGGAAGTACTGGTGTACTACTGTTACTGTTAGTCCATATTGCTTATCCATAGATGCTACACTTTTTGGCACGGCTGAGAAATGCTTGCAAGTTGCAATATACTAACGCACACCATTTCTTTTTTCGCATTACAGACGCAAGATTCCCATCTACGAACCAGAGCTTCTGAATGATGCAACAACTACCAGTACTAGGTTCTTCTAAGGTGAGGGGTCCCTTCACTCACATCTTCTTTTATAAATTTATATAAACTAAATTGCTATGGGATGGTGGTGCTGCCTTCCACCACTGTTCAGGTATCATGATTTAATTCCCAACTGTATAAGTGTAACAATGTATATTGTTTTAATGTTATTGATTTTCCGGTTGGTGCTGCTAAGAAAACAGTGTACAGACCTTCTCAAATTGAAATAAACATTTTGAACTTACATAGACTTGGTGGTATTTGGTGTGGACTAACTTACACGCGTGAGCAAATTAAAGTAAGGGTGTGCATGTGAATTGCTTCCACGACTGAGAGGTTGGGTGTGTTATGTTCTGGGTTGTCTACTTGTTGGGTATCTTGGGGGGAGGGTTCCGAGACCTAATAGTTATGACAAGACAGTACTATAGTCAAGCAGTGGAATTGTGGTGGGTGCGGAATTTCTGATTGAGGTGTGCAAGGAAGGTCCAACCTACCATCACCAACATCCTATTTTCTGGTGCAAATGTATGTGCAAGATCCCTACAACAGTAGTATGTCCTACAGGGTATCATATCAAAATAGTAATAAATCTGGTAGGGCTGTTGTTGCTGTGAATTTTCAAAGCCTCAAGATCAATAAGAGTAAAAGTAGTCCAAGACGACAACCCAACGGATTGGACTCAATGGCTCGAGCTACTGGTGAATATGAGTTTTATATTACAACCTTTCACAAAGAGTGGCACTGGCCAACTGGGCAAGACTAGCTACTACAGTACAGACAGACTGATAGTATGTAGTAGTAGTAGTACTCAGAGTCATCATAGCGGAGCCAGGGATAAGATTTTTGAAACCGTACAGATCGAAGGATAATTGGTGGTAAAAAAATAGCATTTGGAAACCAACAATAGTTCAGGAAAAATATGGGGCAGTAAAAGTTATGGAATAAGAAATATTATTAAAAACAAGAAGACTTACTGGGGCCAGCAGAGGAGCCCTCAGCGGTGTCCTCCTGGTGGTGTTGTTCCTGTCCCGCCTACTGCCCAGTCCCTGTCAGTCTGCCCCTGGGTGCTGATGAACAGGAAAGATATAAGAAAGAGACAAACATTGATGGATGGTGTCAAACAAATACAATATTTTTCAACAACGGTCAAAAAACACTTATGTAAACAACAATTGCAATAACTACATTGACCGATCTCATCTGGTCAACATGTAATATCGGGGGATTCGCAGTTCGACTACTTAAGTTACTATTTATCAACAGTAATCCAGTCTTCCATTCTGATTCCAGAAAACTAAGTTACAACTAAGCCTAAGTACAACGTACCACCCAACCTAGCCCACCTATTCCAGGCATGCCAATTGTACATTAAGTATGCATTTCCACTGTATTCCTCAACAATGCGTATGGTCAAATCATGAAGGACACATGAACATGACTACATTTTTTGTATACACCAAATTTTGGTTTGATTGATGCTGATCTGCTACTGCTAAGTAACTGCTAAGCCTACCACCACTCATTGAACAAACTAGAAAAGGTTCTAAAGACTGCCGTACTAGCAGCACATCACGTAACTGAGTGAGGGGGCATCACGCATACCACTAACAATTAGAAGCTCATACAAAGTAGTGTACCTAAACATCAATCTGCCCCTATCTATTAGTGACGGGACAAAGTAAGGAGTGGACTAGAGTCACTGTAGCATTACGTAACTTAATTTCTCTAAAATAAACTCGTAAAGAATCACGCTAAGCAAGCGCAAACGCAAAGCTGCAAACAAGTAAGATTAGTAGTAGCGCAGAAGAGCACCATAATCACAGAAGACTTTTAAACGTTATTAACCTGGAATGTATTGTAAGCAGCAACATTCTAGCTGGTTGGAAGGAAAAAAAATATTCGCAATATATAACACAGAGCAGAAGAACAGACACAAAGTTGTAGTAATTAAATATGTACTCACCAAGCCCCAGGACCTCCACTCCTAGCAGGTCCAGCAGGTCCTGCTCACGGTCCAGGATGTCGGACCACCGGTGCGTCAGCTGTGCCTGGGTGCGCCGGACCCCAGAGATGCGCGACACTGCCCGGCGCACCATCCCCCACCGCTGCCGACGCTCCCGGAGGCCGTACCCGGACCCAGGCCTGCCACCTGCTGCCAGGGTTGAGGGGAGGTGGCGCTGCACAAAGAAAATTAGTGCAGCCAACTCCTCCTCCCCAAATAAGGCCCGTGCCTGCACCCCTTGTGGGCGCCGCCTTCCGCAAGGAAGGCGGTCACGGCTCTGGCTGGGCCGGCGAACAGCCCTACCCTTGGACATGGTTCTGGGGACGGGGCGGGAAAGAAAAGGTAAAATAAATAAAGGAGTAAAGGAAATAAATAGCAGGCAATAGAAAGAGGAAAAAGTAGCTAAAAAACAAAAAAAAAGTAGACAAAAACCAAAAATATAGAAGCAGGAAAATAGTTAGAGAAATAATAAGTAATAAAGATCCAAAAAAAAGTGGCTATAAACAAAGGATTGAAAGGATTTTGGGAGGATTGAAAATCAGGCCCCAGAACCATGCAATAGAGTGAAAAACAAGATGGCCGCGCCCATTGCGACCACGTGCGCAAGTTCACGCGATATTTTCTCCCCGAGCAAGCAAAAAGCAACACGATCAAGTAAAAGCGGTCGCGAGCAGGAAATTTCGACCGCGAACGGGCGCGAACAAGCATTGCGCGACCCGGAACAGGAAGTAAGCATCGCGAGAGGGCGGGACAAGTGAAAACAAGATGGCCATGCCCTTGAGCAACCGCATGGGTAAGTTGGCGGCCCGCGATCACGCAAAAAATACCGCGAACAGGCGGGAAAAAAACTTCAGCGTCTTCGCGATATTTCCGGCGTGTTTGCGGAGATTTTTAGCATTTTCACGATAATTTGCAAAAGTTAATTTTGCAAATTCCGCCCACCCCTAACTAGAACGGAGGAATTTCAACGGTTTTGTACGAGTGAAATGTCCAGCTAACTACCCCTGAAACCTATAGTTTTTTCAGTTAATTTCTAAGGTTTTTTAAATGCTAATTCCTAACTATAACATGTCTGAAACCTATGGTTTTTTCAGTGAATATATATATATATACAAAAATATTGTTGAAACTATGTTTTTTCCTTTTTTGTACTTACCAATCTAAGTATAGCTGGACAATATTTTTGTAAACAATGTTTTTGATGCAATATTTTTGTCACACAATATTATTGTTGATATTGTGTCAGCGATCCAGACATCAAGATTGTGGATACAAAGATGAATACAAAGTTGCAAATCCAGACATGAAGAGAATACTATGTTTGGATTGTGGACATTTGGGATTTACAGTCACAATTCTAGACATGATGAGAACACAAAGATTGTACAAAGGACAGCTGGGTAGGATGATGCACCATGATGCACGTTCAATGTGGTTGTAAAGACATCTGTATCTGTAAAGCGCTGGTTCACCCAAGGGTATCTTGGTGCTAAATAACAGATGTTTATTGTTACCCAACTCAATGGTACTCATTTTATCAACCTCAGAAGGAAGAAAGGCTGAGTGAACCCCCCAGTATTTGAACCTTTGACCATGAGGTTGAATACAGGTCCATATAGTGGATGTATTAGACCTCTAAGCCACCAGATCCTGCCTCCAAAAGGCACAGATATCAGAAGAAGGTGATGCTCTTTTGCGCATTTGATCTTCATTACTTTTTCACTAATAAACAAAAGCCAGACCTCAAAGGGTGTCACAGAGCAATGAATTGTCGTGATGTTTAGGAGCCCAAACTAAAGAGCCTGACAGTGATTTATGTTTGCGCCGAATTAATCACTACTCGCAAAATATGTCAAGTTAGCCCTATGAAGCTACATTAGTGCTGTACTTATGTTACAAATGCTGACTGTCCAGAGCTGTGTTGCCCAATGTGTTCCCTGGTGATGCATGGCCAGCCTCATAACACTAGGTACAAGATGCACTATGCTTGGCCGTGCCTGCTTATTTCAAATACTGCATGCACTAATTAACTTTCTGTAGACTAAGCACTGAATATATGGATGTCTTTTAGTATTGCCTTGGGGTTGTAAGTACAGCCTCCGTAATTTACGCAACTACCATTATGTACCTGGTGTTCTGGCCCTGAGCACTTTCAGGAAAAGTGATGTGGACATTTTTGTGTTAAGAACCGTACCAACAGGAGTCAGCAAGGAACGGTAGGGGAGACATTCTGTGGTGGATGTCAGCAGCAACATTTAGGGGTTAGTAGGGGCTGCAGTTGGTATTATTACCTGCTGATAATTACAAATGGAAATAAACTCTGTGATGTCTTTTGATATGATGCCTCCGGGGATAATTTCACATGTCACCTTCTTTGAGGTCATGGAGGAGTCAAAAAGCTTTTGATGTCAATTGCACTACTTCTATGATTTTGGTAAATTAATGCCAGTGGAATAGGACACGTTACACACAAACTTTTACAACGCATGCCTTTACAACACAGTTTTTACATCGCAACATCCATTACAACGCATGATTTTACAACGCATGCCATCACAACGCATTTTTAGAAACTACACTTACAACACATTCCATTACAACGCATACCAATACAATGCATAATACTTTTAGGGCAACAGTAGTGTAAGTGTTGGATAGTGTACAGGTAAAAATTACTATTCCAACTCCAGTGAGTGCAACAGTAGGGTAAGTGTTGGATAGTGTAGGGGTAAAAATTACTATTCCCACTCCAGTGAGTGCAACAGTAGGGTAAGCGTTGGATAGTGTAGGGGTAAAAAGTACTATTCCCACTCCAGTGAGTGCGACAGTAGGGTAAGTGTTGGATAGTGTGGGGGTAAAAATTACTATTTCCCATTACTTACCCTATAATGTGTTGCAATCACATGAGTTGTAGTGGCATGCTTTGTAATGCTGCATTGTAATGGAATGTGATATAAAGGATGTTGCGTTGTACTGACTGCGTTGTAAAGGTAGTGCGTTGTAATGACTGCATAGCAATGGTTGTTTCCCATGCCAGTGTGTTAGTGAATGGCACTACATGAGCATCTAATGTTCACATTGCTTCACATAGTTCTGTGGAAGATTGCAAATTCACACCTTTCCACATTGACATGAAAAATAGGACTTTTGTGACAATTTGTAGCAAAAGGTAAACTTGCTGAGAAAACATTGCATATGTACACTATTGAAAACCTGTGTAAAAGGTAACATGTAAATTTTTTTTTCATTTTGGTGTGCTTTCATTACAGTGAAAACTACCTCCCAATGAGCTGAAAATTCTCATAATGTGCAGAAAAGGTGCAACTAAACTGAGAAAACTTTGCAAAGTATGCTAATGGTTGAAATATAGATATTCAGGAAACTTTGCTGGTTTTTCCACACCTACCCCCTAAGCTAAATAAAGTCTGTTTCTCTGAGTTATCTCTTAGGGCCTATTACGAGTACGGTGGTCCTAGGACCGCAGTACTTGCGGTGGTGGTTCAACCATCACCACCCCTGCGGCTGCACCTGGTCTATTAGGAGTGTGCCAGTTGGACTGCCACAGGACTGCCATCACTGCCAGGATCCAGGATCCTGTGGCGGTGCGGATTGGATGCCGAATTTGCAGCGATGCTGATGCTGCCACCGCCAGGCGAATTACAACATGCCTTACCACCAAGCATTTCATGGCAGTCAGCCCACCATGAAATGCTTGGAGGAAAGGTAGAGAAAGCGGCCCCCCACATGGCCCCAGGCAGATTTGCCTATGGGATGGGAGCAGGGGGTACAAGATGTGACCCCCCACAAGTCCATGCTCCTGTGTGCACTGTGTGGCAAGCATAGTGCATGCCACACAGTGCACACAACGTGGCAGAAGTCCCACAGCAGCAGCATGACTGCTGGCTGTAATCCTTAGCCAAAGCATGCTGCCACTGTGGGACCGCTGCCGCACCACCCACCCGCTCTGGATTCTACTCGGAATCTGGCAAGCGGGTGCACCACAGGTATGGCAGGCCTCCTGTGGGTGCTGCGGTGGTGGTCCGCCAAACTCGCAATCAGCCCCATATTGTCTTGTTCACTTTGAAGAGGATGTAAGAAACAGTATGTTTAGTAACTTCGAACTAAATACGTATTTACCCGAGCTGTAGAACATACATAACTTCATGTTGCTTCATGTATCCCCCCAGTTCATTGCTTGAGGATTATCCAAATTTGCTACTCATTGTTTCATTTCCTTTTTCTTCTATGTGTCACACTTCCAGGTCTCTTGACCCTGACTACATCCCCATCCTTATAGACCCTTGAGGAGTTCAGCAGCTAAGGAAATGTGCTCAGAATAACAAGGTGATTTAAGCACTGAATTACACATGAGAGTACGATTTACGGCAGAGGAGAGCAATTTATTAAACAAGATACTTTATCACATAACCTAGAGTTGCTTGTTTATTTATTGTGAAATTTTATATAAAATTGTAGATTTCCTTGTGGTTCTTTCCGTGTACTGTGCTTGAGCAAAATGCTTGGATGTTTTACTAATGGTCAATTAGAGTCCCATTGGTGAGTGAAAAGCCTCTGTCTAATATTCTTCAAACACTGCCCAGTGTGTGTGTGTGTGTGACATGATTTGTAGGACAACCATCACAGTCCGGTGTTCAGGTCTATTCTGAAAGGCATTTCATTTGATTCAGGTCTGATGCCTCACATCCTTGGACCCTAGTCTTTCCAAGACCTTGCTTCACTTTCACTTGTTTGAAGTTTTGTTGGGTCGTTGTTGTGAATGGAATCCTATTAAGAGCATACTGCAATTCTATATCTACTGGAAGCAAGTAGGGCCCTTTCAGAGGAGCTGGTATTATGTGTTCACAATCCCATAGGTTTATGTATATAGAGGCCACCTGGGTCTGGATTCTGCAGCCTATCATTGAGCTACTTCCAGAAGCTGCTGTAAAAAAAATAGCAGTAGCCAATAAGGAGTCTTTCTTTGGTGGATGTGGTCGGAGGGGTTATTATGTTTAGGTCAAGCCTAGCGTTGCAGCGCATGCACTGCTCGTTTTGCATGGCATGCAGTATTCAGTATTGCGTGAAAGCTTTTTGTAAGCTCCGCCCACTCTCTGGCCATCTTTTTCATTGGCTTTTGTCTTAAATGCTGCCTTCCGATTGGTTTTAGGCTTGTTAGTCCCTCCTTATGATGGCCATGTCGTTATTTGTGTCCTTCCATGGCTACTGGCCCCTTTATTTTCAACACTAATTACTTTCCGTTCCTGCTGGGGGCGTGGAAGGAGTGGCACGAATGTCAGAGTGCTCCACGAGTTGCTCTGGAGAAGCGCACTGCACAGCGGTGTTTTCACAGAAGTTGGCACCTACTCCTCATGGAGGAGTGAGGAGGAACTCCTGATGCCGCAGCTGTGATTCGCACTCTTTCGCCTCCTCGCGCCCTCAGATGCATGTGCTTGCGGACTGGCTCAAGACTTGCAAGAAGTGCCCTCTTTCTGTCCTGGCTCTCATCGTGGTCTCGATCGTGGCAGTGCTGCTCAGTGTGCGCTTTGAGGAGTGCAGGATCAATGGCCAGAGCCTCAGGGATGGTAGCAGCAGCAAGCTTGGCAACAGCAGCTTGTAGGAGGCTGCGCCCTTCAACCAGCAGCAGGAGGTGCCCGAGGGCGGCCCACAGTCTGGCAAGGGGACTGCCGGGGAGACGGACGGTGAGCCTCCCTGGGCCCAGCTGCGGCTGCCAACCCACATGCCGCCCCTGCACTACAACCTGCTCATCACTACCTTCATGGACTACTTCACGTTCGGCGAGGAAGTCAATATTCAGGTGGAGTGCTTAGAAGAAAGCTGCTATATAGTGCTGCTTGGCGACCACGTGGCCATCGAGCAGGTGCAGGTGGCTGAGGACAAGGTGCCCGGCGTCGTCAGGGTGTCCCGCTAATTCACCAACCCCCCAACCAGGTTTTCGTGATGGTTCTGAAGAGAGCGCTGGAGGCACAGAGGAGCTATAAACTCAAGATCATCTACAGTGCCTTGCTCAAGAATTAGCTGCTAGGCTTCTTCCACAGCTTTTATCTGATACACGACGAGAGAAGGTAATGTGTGTGCGGCCACGCTACCTCAGCACGCTGTTTACAGGTCCACTTACTATAGTGCACTGCCCACCACACTGCGAGCCTGTTTGTGCCCCCGCTCTCTCAGCACCACAGTTTGTGAGACAAGTTTAGTGCTCGGCAATATCTCAGTCCCCCCACATGCTTGCGCTATACATGAGTGTGCATACTTTTCAACTCACGCTGCCACCTACTATCAGTGGTTAAAATGGAATTATAGAAGTGTAGATACACACTGTCCCAGGGTACTTGTGCGCTATTGAGAAGGGCCGGTACTCTCCAATTAAAAGTATTGAACGCCCACCAAGAAGTGTAGGCACTTTCGGTTCCAAGTATTAAAAGAGGTGCAGGCACTCAGTAACTGAGTATCTGCCCATTTAAAGCACTGCCTGCTATACTTGTACCACCAACATCCATGGGGCACCTAGGCCTTCTGCCCTCTCCCCTCTGATCTGAACTTCACCGTAGCTTATGCGCTGGTGACCTAGCGCCTAACTTGTCCTCACCATCCGCATTGGCACCCGGGTGTTTGTGCCATGATCAGCAGCATACGCACCCTACTCTTTACCTGTCCCTTACGTCATGTTGACATTTTTTTTACTAGGGTGAAACCCTCATGGAAACACTTCCGCGATCAAAATTACGGCTTTCCCAAACTTTCTTAATATAGCTCTTTTTTTTCTCTTAGTAGCCCTCCACCTCCCTGAGTCCAGGACTGGACTTAGATTAGTTACTACAGCTACTGACCCATGCTGTGAAAAGTTGTCTTTTCCCCACAAATGTCCTTGTAGTACAGCTCCATGAACTGCTCACATTTCTCTGAACTCGCCCCGCACAGTCGAACAGCAGTTATGTGGCATGTATGCAGCTCATCTCACCTCAGAGTTGTCTGTGTACCGTACACACACATCAAACCACAGTATTGTTTGTGGCAGAGTCCTACGCCCAGCTCATCTGTCTCTGAACTGCACCCTCGCTCTTCCCACACAGTTCGTACATCACTCAAGAACTCGGCGGCGCTCAGTATAGGGTTTTCCTTGTGACCAGCATACTTTTTATTTATTTATTTTTACTTTTTAATACAGCACAAACTAATCTTCAAGGAGCAGCTTAGTTCCTTGCAGAGAACATTTCTGTTGCACCAGGGACAGCTTTTACAGAAGAGGAGGTGCACACAGAAGAATGATTGACATCTACTTTATTTTTGATGCATTAGGCCTTTTAAGAGGTGTCCTGCGGGGATATAACTATGTCAGATAACGTAATATGTATGGAAGTGTTTTGCAAACATGACTTTTGGGCAGTAGTCATTTTTACTTCACACTTTAGCAATCCTTATTTCCAGTTTGAAGACGTATTGATCCTTATTTACGTAGAAGAATTCAAGTTTTGATCTATTGAGAGAGCGGGATTAGGACCCAACAGTAGATGTTTCAGCCCCAGGCTAATGTGCTACATAGCTAAATACATATATGGTCCCAAAGGCGAGACAGATTGCATTGCAAATGCTTGTTTTCTGATTCGTTGGCCTGTTGTCCAGGTGGTAGTAAATTTAAATGTCATCAGGATACATATCAATGATAAAGTACCACAAATTAGACCCTTTTTGCTTTGCCAATGGTTAAGAGAAAAATAGTTATTGCCAATGTTGAGCAGCGTTGTCAAAACTGAGCACAATAATGCATACGCACACCTGCGCCATCATGTATGAACACCTATGCAACATGGTGATACTGTGGTTCAAGCAACACCACACAGAAGCCATTTTGTATTTTATTATAATTTACAGATCCAAGATGGCTAACACCCACCTTGGAGTCGTAGATTAAAAAATATGAAGAGTGTGCCTCAGCCCGGCCAGTAAATAACAGCTTCTGATGCCGCCCAAATAATTTTTTTTATGAAGAAGTGGTGAGGAGAGCAACACAGCAGCTAGCGAGGATGCGGTGTAAGGGGCGAAAAGTTGCCAGAGCTTAAGAGGAGAAACGGAAGAGCTTGGTGGGATGGAGGAGTGTAAAAGGTAACAAGAAACCGACAAAACCAAATGGAAGGGACAGGAATAACAGTGAATGAATTGCACGCAAACAACATAGAATGCGGTGAGGTTTTCAGTAGCGGGAAAACACATGCATTCACATGTAGCGCTAAAAGAAAAAGAAAAAAGTATTTCCCTGTTTGTAAGCAGTAGAAAGATATAAGTCATCCATTCGAAGAAGTAATAAACAGGTATGCTCCAGGGTTGGAGCAAACACAGGAAGAGAAAGGACAAACAAACTGTGGTAAGCAGTGGGCTGACCCAAGGCCTTTTGTAAATATTGGTATTGCCTACAGTAGGTCTTTAATAACAACATCCAAACACTGTTTGTAGACAAGTTCTAATGAGAGTATCAACGTCATTTAAGACAGAACAGTAATGCTCCAATATGGCAAAATAAAAGTGTTTAGTCTGATTATTCCATTGTAGCAGCCGTGTTCTGACACTGGCCCTATTTTTAATATCTCCATATTTGTTTTACAGCTGCTATGCATCACACACTTAACGTGGCAGGTTGTTTGCTTGTGACCATAGCACCAAACATGTCTGCAGCCTTTGTCAGGGGAACACACAAGCACTGTATGTGGTGTAAAGAATACAGAGTGGTTGAGATGAAAATGTAATACATTTTAGATGTTGAGGAGGAGTGAACAAGTAGTTAGGAGTGTAGTGTGTTTTTTCCTGTGGTGTATTGCTTTGACACAGAAGTTGTAGTCCAGTGGTCAAGCTAGGTTGTCAAGTTGAGTTGCAGTCACGAATGTTTGGTGTAAAAATTAAGATTGTGTGGCTATGTTGTTAACGGGTGTGGACAAGATATTAACAAACGGTGATTCCGTTAAGATTGTATGATCTTGTGAGGAGTGACTGAGTAGAGAAAGAGGTTTATGTGAGCTGGCAAGAATGTGTGCTATAGAGGTTATCAAGGTGTTTTCCAGTTGGTCTAGTGGTTAAGGATTGGGGTTGTTAAAAACCTGTGGCATAGGAGTCAACTGGATGGCCTAAAGGTTAAGGATATATGCGTTAGGAGTTATAAAGATGTAGTTCTGCGACTGAGGTGAGGGGGCTGAGATGTTAGTGAGTAATGATTACAGTTAATTGTGTAAGGGATGATGAGCAATAGATTCAACATTTCAGGTCTAAGCAAGTACCCTGTTTAAGCCTATGCATAAAACAAGGTCTGGTGCACAACTAACAAAGGTTTTGTCTTGTGTTAAAGTGGGATCACTGACAAAATATCGATGTAAAAAATATCAATGACAAAAATATCGGTGAAAAAATATAGAATGCAAAGATATCGACTCCCTATCCTTCAACAGGTAAGTACAAAAATATCGACTCAAAATTATTGAAGTGAAAAATATAGATGTACAAAATATCAACTTAAAATATATATAACAGAAAATAAAATATATTAAATATTGTTGATATTTTTAACAAGATAAATTAAATTTAATACACATTTTAACTAAATATAACAAATAAACTTAATTTAAAAAATATAAACATACAAACATAATAATGTATACATATACATATATGTACTTAAAAATAATGTATTAACTATTTTCCTTATCAAATTTTCAAACTTTTAAATTATATAAAAATTAAATATATACATATATCAATAATTTTTAATTAAAAAAATAACCATTTTATAATGAATTCAAACATTTAACTATTAAAAAAATTAAAACATACATTTTGCAATACAATAAATAAAACAGTAGGGAAATTGTTGGATAGCAGGGGAGTAAAAATTACTATTCCCACTTCAGTGAGTGCAACAGTAGAGAAAGTATGGGTAGCGGAGGGGTAAAAAATACTATTCCCACTCCAGTGAGTGCAACAGTAGGGAAAGTGCTGGATAGCGGATGAGTAAACATTACTATTCCCACTCCAATGAGCGCAACAGTAGGGAAAGTGCTGGATAGTGGAGGGGTAAAAATTACTATTCCCACTCCAATAATTGCAATAGTATGGAAAGTGTTGGATGGCGGAAGGGTAATAATTACTTTTCCCACTCCAGTGAGTGCAACAGTAGGGAAAGTGTTGGAAAGCGGAGGGGTAAAAATTACTATTCCAACTCCAAAGAGTGCAACAGTAGGGAAAGGTTTGGATGGCAGAGGGGTAAACATTACTATTCTTACTCCAGTGAGTGCAACAGTGGGGAAAGTGTTGGATAGAGGAAGGGTATAAATTACTATTCCCACTCCAATAGGTGCAGCAGTAGGGAAAGTGCTGGATAGATAGGGTAAAAATTGACTATTCCCACTCCAGTGAGTGCAACAGCAGGGAAAGTGCTAAATAGCGGAGGAGTAAAAATTACTATTCCCACTCCAGTGAGTGCAACAGCAGGGAAAGTGCTGGATAGCGGAGGAGTAAAAATGACTATTCCCACTCCAGTGAAACCAACAGTAGGGAAAGTGCTGGATAGCGGAGGAGTAAAAAATTACTATTCCCACTCCAGTGAGGGCAACAAAAGGGAAAGTGCTTGATAGCGAAGGGGTAAAAATTACTATTTCCACGCCAATGAGTGCAACAGTAGGGAAAGTGCTGTATGGCGGAGGGGTGAAAATTACTATTCCCACACCAATACATGCAATAGTAGGGAAAGTGCTGGAAGACGGAGGGGTAAAAATTGCTACTCCCACTCCAGTGAGTGCAACAGTAGGGAAAATTATGGATAGCGGAGGAGTAAAAATGCCTATTCCCACTCCAGTGAAACCAACAGTAGGGAAAGTGCTGGATAGTGGAGGAGTAAAAAATTACTATTCCCACTCCAGTGAGGGCAACAGAAGGGAAAGTGCTGGATAGCGAAGGGGTAAAAATTACTATTTCCACGCCAATGAGTGCAACAGTAGGGAAAGTGTTGGATAGCAGAGAAACAAAAATTAATAATAACATTCTAACAAATGTTTTTTTAATAATCTTAAAAATAAATAAACAATAGTTTTAAAATATCAGATTAAATATATAAAACATTAACATTAAATATATTAATTACATATAACAAAAAAGTACAACTATTATATATTCTCAAAAACGTGTGTTAATCATCGTAAAATTAGCTTAACGCAACTTTGCACATCGCAATCTATTGCGGGAAAATAACACCATGTTTACGTTGTATTCTCAACCTGGCGGCACCCCGCGATAGTTCCAAAATAATGCGCCAAATGACCACGTTAAAATCAACGCGACGCCCAAAAAATGCGAAACGCCAACATGAAAAAATTGACGATGTGGCCAACCGTGATAAAAAAATCAGTGATAACCAGCGACAGGCCTGCATTTCCCACGCGTCATGTGGGAAAATGCACTATAAAAGCAACCCAAAAAAGACCCCAAAGCCAAAATAAACTGCGTTGCACCATGGATGCAACCGGACCGAGTGCAGAGGACAACCTGAACCCCACAAGCCCCACAGAGGACCAACCAGGAACCCTGGGTCAGGGAAGGGCAAGGAGAAGAGGAAGACGGGGTTCAGTCCGCAGGAAAACCGGATCACCGTTACGGAGGTGATAGAACACTACCAACAACTGTTTGTCACCTCCACTGTGTCATTGGCAACACAAACGGAAATATGGCAGTCCATCGTGAACAACGTCAATGCAGTCGGAGTGTTGAGGAGATCAATGGAGGAGGTCAAGAGGCGCTGGCATGATGTGACAAGCCAAACCAAGCAGAAACTTGCTGCCAACTGGAAGGCAGCAACGGCGACTGGAGGTGGGAGTCCTGCGCCACAGGAGGAGCTGGATGAGCTGGAGGAAATGGTGGCCACAGTCATCAGTGTGGAGATGGTGCAAGGAGTCGGGGGCACGGACACTGCTCGATATGACCTTAGCCAACAGCAACAGGGTGAGTAACGACCAGGGACTGGGGGAACAGGGGGAGATGGGCACAATGGCACACATGCACAATCATGTGTAGCACACTGCACACCCACAATGACCGTGGAACATGTCCCTGATAGCCTTGGCACACTGCAGCACACATAGAAACACCAAGTAGGACCCGTCCACGATGTGCACAAAGGCCCCCCATCCCCAATCTCACAACCTACCCATGCACATGTGCTGAACCCAGCAAAGCAGCGGCCCTGTGAGCCACACTGACGATGCAAGTGACACTGCATGACCAATATCATGGCTGTAGTCAAAATACATGACAAGGTGCACACCACGGCAGTGAGGGGGCCCAGTGTGGATCACATCCTCAAAGGAGCAGGTCACACTCTGACTCATCCACGTGCACATACAACCCCTGAGGTCAACAACACATCTGCAGACAAACAATGCACAAGACTACAAAATCCATCCAAGAGCACAAATGACCCAAGTCGCCAACATTTCAGCATCGCAAGAGCACACAAGTCAATGGCACACCGCCTCAAAGGGATAAGGGGCCACTAAATCAGAGCTGTAGGGGCGATTCTCCCACAATGCAGCACACACACATAGCAAACACAGCACCTCAACATTGACGACAATGTGGTACAAATTGCTACACTCACACTACAGAACAGAGGACACAACTGGTGCTGCTTGTGCGTAGAAACTGGCCAGTCACATCTGGCATTGCAGGAAACTGTGAAATGATAATGTACGAGTACAACCTCACATCCATCATGTAGTCGAAATGTTCACTGTCTCCCATCAAATACCTCCTCCAGAACAGTCACAATGTACATTGTCATGCAGTCCGTATGTAAACATGTACAATGCGTGCACATACATGGAACACACTGTTGACCTGCATCTCCCCTTTACATTGCAGAGGGACAATCAACACCTCCTGCAGAGCAGACCAGACATCCCTTCAGTGATGATGAAGAGGACCCCCTGGCCATCTGCTCCGACACCCTCCAACGGCTCATGGACAGCCTCCGCACCCCATCTCCAGGAGCAGGGCAGCCCAGCTGCAATGAGGTGATCCCACCCCCTGCACAGACCACACAGCAGGAAGCACCCACCACCATGGCTGGCTCCCAGCCCCTCACCGAAGAACACATGGCATTCCAATGCTGTGTGTTAGACTGCCAGAAGGAGGTGGCTGAACAGGTGCGCGTGGGTTTCGGCCTCATGGGAGCCAAACTAGATGCCATACGTGGGTGTATAAGTCCCATCAGGCACCACTTATAGTCCCTAACGGACACCCACAGTCTGTTCCATGCGCTACAACAATCCTTGGCTGACCTCGCTGGAGCCATTACTCGGATACAAGAACTGTCTAGCCAGACAGGCTCCAGCGACGACAGCACAGAGTTGGCACAGATGCGGAGGACAATGGAGAACATGCAGCGGATGCAGGCAGGAAGGATGGCTGCCACGGCTGAACACCAGTGAGATGTAGCTGGGATCTACGATGCCCTGCAGATCCTAATCTTGCCATTGCTGCCACAGAGCCTATCCCAGATGACTGCTGCAGGAATTTCGACACACACATCTCCGCCCCCTGATATGTCTGTAGCACACAGTGATGCAGCCATCCCACCTCCGTCCCCTGATGTGTCTGTGGCACACAGTGATGCAGCCATAACACAACCACACACACCTGGTACACCTGACACAGAAGACATATCAGAAGACGAAGATGTGGATGGTGTGAAAAAGGAGGTTGTACCATTCATCCCCACCATATGGTCTCTTCCTGCTTGGTTCAGCCCTCTACATCATGCCCTGGAACAACACCTTCCCCTGTCCCCCAAAACACTCTGCGACATTCATCTGGACCCCGACATGGACTGCCATATCTGCACTGGTTACCAATGACACAGCAATCAGGCTGCGGACTGAACTCTTCCTCTTCCAACTAACTTGTCATTCCCCAAAGGACTCTGGTTGGCACTTCACTGTGCAACGATGTAATGTGGGGTGTGCATGCTCCAGCTCCGACACTCCATAGAATGTGAATAAAACATTCCTAATCACACAGATGTGTCATGTGTATGTCAGTCAAGTATAAAAGTATGGATGAATGTAGGGACATTGATTGAACAAATAGGTACACCCTGGGAAATGACATCAATGCGCATGTTTGACCGTGACACACATGGCCAATCAGATGTCTGTGAAGGTGTGAACTAGCTTTGGCCTCATTGCTCCTTGACAACAATCTCACAACCCCCGAACATAGCCCCACATCCATGTATGAAATATGGCTGTATGTGAAAATGACAAAGTCGGTAGCAGGACCAAAGTAGTGTCCCCCATCACATGTGACAACAGAACATCTCTTTGCATACCTACACACACTCAACTGTGTGGACACAGCCTGTTTTGATGGATCACATTGATCCACATAGCAAGAAGTTGGACACCATACTCACGTTGCTGAAGACACGTAAGCACACAGGTCTACCAGCAACTTTCCCAACCACAATGTCTGGCTCACAGAGGTGGAGCTGCCAATGGGGACTCAACCCTAAGTGAAATGCATCAGTCAGTCCCTCCCTGTGTACGGACAATGCTCATTGAGGCACACGATTTGGCATTCTAATTAACACTCATCACAGTTGAACACTAGTGAAGTTGTGTACACTTTATTAGCATGTGCGTGTCAGTACGGGCAAGACAAGGGCCACAACATGCAGACAAATGCATCATATACTAACAGGCAGCATAGGAACATGTAGAGGTGCAAGACATGGGGATGCAAAAATGAACACAAATCATCACGGATGGCAACGGTCTCAGCCCACCTTGCCTTGCTAGATGAGTCATGTGATGTTTGGCGTACGCTCATTGCACTGTGTCCGGGGACACCACTCACAGTCCATGGAATCTTCATAGCCCTGTACCACCGGACTGCGCTGACTGTCTGCTGACAGTGAGCAGGTGAATGAGTCCAAAAGGGTCACATGTAGAACTACTTTGCCATGTGTGTACACTCCCTCCAGCAGGGTGTCAGATTGAGGAATGTTGCCATGCGCCGCTGTCCACTCACCTTGCACAGGTGTGTGTCAACCCGCAGTGTTGCACACACATGCATTCTGAGTCCAGGCGAATGCAGCCATGTCCACTGTAATGGTGGGATATGTGCCCATTTCTCCAAGATGCAAAAGGGTGTTGGGACCTGTGCTATGGGTTACAATCAGTTGTGGCTGCTGGAACGTAGTTACTCGTACATGAAAGCGAGCGCAGCTTCATGGGCAATCAGTTCCAAGAGTACGTCGTTGTCGACTTCAACGAACACGAGGGTGAGCCAATCCATTAGCTAGTCCGGACAGATGTGCTCTGTCCACTCAGTTTCACCAATCTGCAACACAGCCCAATAGGGTAGCGCTTCGATGTGGTCACTGCACACGAGGAATTGTGCAATCTCCCATGCCCAACTGCCAAAACATACGCCAAATATCAAGGCATCCCATGAACGGATATCACGGTTACACTCCTGGTTGTGGGCCAACAGGGGGCGCACACACGTGTCATAATGCAGTTCAGCTACCGTTGTGTTGGATAGGCAGACATCCATGGGCCACTTGAAAAGGCATGATCGACAGTGGAACCAGGACTGGACGCAGGTGACGTACGCAAGACGGAAGCTCAAACAGTAATTGATCCGCAGCACTGCCAATGGCAGTGCCCCCAACAGATGCAGCATACGGTCACGGTACAGTTCCACGTGACACGGGTTGTGCATGTGCCCGGGATGTCCTGTCATTGCGTTGTTGGGTCTTGAAGAACCGGCACTCTTCTGACCAGCGGCTGTTGTGTGGATGACATGCCACAGCTCGGAGCAAAGAGTGTGCAAAGTTTGGACGTATGGGTTTCTCTGTCAAGGGCATTCCATGCAAGAGTATCTCAAGCAAGGTCTTCTGTGTGTGGGGTGTGGATACGCTGTTCTTTCATTAGCGCTGTGTGGAGTGTGGGAGTCATCATCTGCTATGGTGTATCTTTCAGGGGGTGCCTGCCGCATGCACTGCCAAGGCCGTAGGTGCAGATGTCCTTCCACCTTCTGTATTGGGACAAAGGAGCTTTCATCCCCAATGTTAGTCTGACTACTGCTTGCATTCTGGAAATGTGAGGTGGCTTTCGCTTTGCAAATGAGGCTCGGCCTTAGGCTTATGGTGCACCAAGAGAGATAAACACACAACAGTTGGCATGTTGGCAGTGGGCCAAGACCCCGAGCGGCCATGCGCTCCTTGTACAATTCCATCGTGCGCTGCCACCCTCCGTGTGCATGCAACAGGGCAACATTGTCTGTTGAGGTCCGTGTGGCGCCGACACTGCAACAGAGACACACGCATCAGTTGGTTACCTGTCCAGCCCAGATATGAGCCACGCACATGGCCCAGGGATAATTCTCTCTCTTTCTCTCTCTCACTCTCCCTCTCTTCCTTTCACTGTCTCTCTCTTCCTCTGTTTCTCTCTCTCTCCTTCTCCCTCTCTCTCCCTTTCTCTCTCTTTCTCTCTCTCTCTTTCTCTCACTCTCTGTCCTTTGATGAGCGCATGACACACCTTCTTATCTTGAATTTTGTCTTGCAGGCTGTGACTTACAGATTGTCCATAGGAGACCCGCCATGACCCTTCCAAATAGTAGTATTGAGTTACATTTGAATGAATTATTATTTTTGGAAATTCAAAGGTGAATAAATGATTTTCCTTTGTCTGTCCACACATGAATGTTAATTGCTGTTATTGTGCGGCAGCAGGCAAATTGTTTGGTTCATGAATTTGTGAAGTTGATGTGAACTATCTTGGTCCGGGGGGCGGGGTAGGGCCCAGGGTGGGGGGGGGTTCCTGGGGGTGGTGGCGGTGGGTGTTATGGCCCTCTTGGGTATCCGAGCCGCATGATCAGTAGCTCCCTGGCATCTGTTGTTCTTCAGGTGTGGCTATGTGCTGGGCTCTCTTTCATGGTGCAGGTTGTTGTCCGACTTAACACCAGGTAAGTGCCGGTGTTAAATTCCTGCTGCTAACGCGCCTTATCTCATGTTTTGGGATCTTATCGCCGATCTGGCTGGTCATTGAGAATGGTGCGAAGTGGTGTTGTCGAGCCTTATGGCACAGGAACGCCTACTCTGCATCTCATAAGCGTTAGTTGCCGGTGTAATCCGTGGTGTTGTTTTTTGCGGCTACTATCGCAGGAAAATTGGTGATATCAGCTGCTAGCACCAGCTTATGAATGGTGCGATGAATTCATCACCACTTTGGCTGCGATAAAGTGCCGCTAACTCGGCGATAAGTCCTTGAGAATATCCCCCATAGACTTTTAGTAGCAATCCATTTCAGGATTTTCAGCTTTCAGACATGGCCATCTTCAAATGGGAGGTCTTGGAATAACACAATGGAATCTTTAAGGCAACTGCAGCAAATAGTTTTGCACTCATGCTAATTTGAATGGGTGCATTTCTTCAAGTGTATTCTTGAGTTTTGACAAAACAGACATGGTGGACATGGCATATGTGTATAAGCTATGTTAGGCCGGCTGATGCAGGGCTATTGATTGGGCTAAATTCCTGCTGTCTCAGTGAGGCCCAGAGAGGTCCTTTGGAGAGCAGGCGTCAGAGTTATATTGTAGGGCAAGGCTGTGTATATAGCCTGGCAAAATTGGGACATGGATCTTGTCTGGCACATGTGTAAATGAGTTAACAAGTTTAACTCGTAAGCAATTGATGGTCTTAAAATCATTGTACCTTGGTGTTACAGCACGAACCTATTTTAAATGCAACTGCTGTACATTATTCCACCATCTAGACGTTGTGTCTGGAATTGTAGAGTGAATAAACAAGGTTTCATTTTTGGACATGAACCATAGGTGTAGTCGGTATAACGCACTATGAAGTTGACCTTCAAAACACAATGCTTCAAACTAAATTTCAAGACGCAAGATTATTGTTCCATGTAAGTAACTTGTTGCATTTGACCTGATTAAAGCACAGCACTCAGGTATCCCACAATGGGGACCCTAATTAAAATAGTGACCAGCTGAGGTTTACCAACCATGACCAAAAATGGAATTTTTGCTGGTGATCGAGCTTTATTTTGGAATCCACTTTCAATAAACATGTGTGCTTTGTTTTGTTGAAGAACTACCCACCTCTTCATCGTCAAATATAAGCAGATTTTTTTTTAAACTGAATTAAAACTGGGCTCTATCCTTAGCGAAGGGAACATAGTCAAGTCAGATGCTAAGAGCAAACCTGTGGTGAATGGAACCACTCTGCTGTCAGCTATGGACTTTAAGCAGCAGTCTATCATAAAGGGTGCTGAAGGATAAGAAATCAATATCTATTTAATAAAGTCGCCGTTACTACCAGCAGTACCTTCGATTGCAGACCCTGGAAGGTCTGAGGCAAAGATGTTCTTGAACACATCAGTTTTCAGAAGTGGCATTATTTTTGGAGTGTGTAGTTCAGGGATGTCCACAGTTCCTGATCCATTCCCAGGGTTGAGCCTCTGTGTTTCTGATGGCTGAAGGGATGAAGTGGAGTTACGTGTCACTGCTGCTCGTAGGTATATTGTGTGGGGCCGCGTTTGCGAGTATGACAGACCATTGTTCCAGATGTGCACGTCTGTGCACGCACACATTAAGTGGCTCCCATCGCGACACGCTTACATGGATATTAGTAATCAATGGATATACCCTCCTAGGAGATGGCAGAGAACAGCTCATTGTACCTGTGGAAGGGCAGGGCACCAAGCAAACCCTCATTGCTGTCTCTCCAGCTGCCCTTCTGACTGCTCTTCAAGATCCTCCAATCACAAATAAGCAATGCCGCCCTTGTTTGTAATATAATTATTGCAGCTGGCTCATGCCTCAAAGCTGGATCTGTAATGCATATAACTCTCCAAGGAAGTTGTCGCATGGCCGCATAACGTTCCTCAGCACGCTTGAAAAAGGATGTGTGGAAGTGGATGGATTTCACAGTGAGAAGCTGTCATTTCCTCTCCCTTTTATGTAGACAGATTGATTTCAGCAGTGAATGAGAAGCTTCATTGCTTGAACACGACCCCCTGATTACAGAGGGCAGTAATAATTAAGGCAGAGTGACCCTGGCGGCTAAAAATAGCAGGGTTGTCTGCCCATCTAATAAGACGGAATCAGACTTTGAAATAACAATCTACTTGTATCCTCAAGGGCTCAGCACAAACTGTACATCACAGGCCGACGCGAGGAGGTGACATTCTTGATCCTGACAGACACTGCTTCGCATCCATAGCCAGCACACACAGTTCAGCTAATATGTCCCTACAAGATATATGGGCAAACCCATTCCAGAAGGATCCGAGAAAATGTATGACATGGAGTAAGTCATGTATGGACTTCTTCGGGCACATGACATCACCTCTGCCGCCTATCAGAATTTTAGGTCCTTCATTTACACATTTACATTTGTTAACTTGAAAACAAGGCAGTTTGAACACAGATATTTGCGTTAAGTACAGAAAGATAACATCTAAGTTCTACCATTCCATCAATTTTCCATTGTTCATTTGAAGGCGTTCTTCAGCATGAACCAAATCTGAATTATGCAAAAAAATGAGGGATGGGAGTCTAAAGGGAGATCAAATGGAATGCAAAAGAGGACAGGTGTTAAGCATTGGTATGTCAAATGTCTCATGGCAAGGTAAGTCTTGAGTATGCCCCAAAATGGAAGATTCAGGTCATGGAGGAAAGAATTTCAGTTAGTAGGGAATTCCACTTAGCGGAGGTGGGGTTATGTATATCTGTAGCAGGCTTGGAATTGGGTTTTGTTTTGTGAGCAATGTGTCTTTTGGAGAAAATTCCTCACTTCTACGTTTGTGTCTGCTGATGTTGAAATGCTCTATGGCATGGATATGGCACTGTGACACATAGAGTGTATGACACAGAGCAGCAGTATAAAGGTGGGTATTATATAGATGAGGGTTTTAATCAGTGGCGAGGCATTCAGTAACTGTGAAGGTAACTTTAATTAGGACGCGTATCAATTTCAAGAACCAAGTGGGAGATCATTATCCTTTGTAATGTCTAGGGAGTATGAGCACAAATGATCTGAAATTTAGAGCTGTGGTCTTATCTAGTAATGTTTTTATTCTGGTTTGTGCACAATAGCTGTGGGGCGAGCATGAACACAGGATTTAGTATAAAAGTTTGAGCGAGTTGACGTTCGTCTTGTAGGAGGCAGATGTCCAGAACTGGATATGAATGTTGGAAATCCTTGGGTAGCAGAATAGGATTTATGTCATGAAAGGGGATAGAGAGATATCTTCTTTATGTAATGTTCATTATATATTCATAGAACATATCCCCATCCCTCAATAGCAGTTTGGCAAGCTTCAAGGGTCAAATGGGGATTGGATGGGCATCAATGCCACTAGTTTTGAGGAAAATGTGTTTATCACAAGAGGACTGTGTTGTACTCACTACATAAAGACACTGGTAGCCATGTTGTAAGTTTCTAAGTCTTCTTTATTTGTTCCAAGTCAAGTGCTATCAATCAAGGATCAGCCATGTACCAGTTCCTACACCAACCCCACCAGGAGCAGCCTGCCTAGCTGCTCAACCCATCTCCAACTGTCACCACTCATCCACACAGGCACCCAGGCATTCCACGCATCACAGTCACACCAACATTCCGTTACCATCTCTCACTCTGGCTGAGCAGCTAGGAAGACCTAGGCTGATTACAATTAAATGTAATAGTCAGGATTTAACAGACTGCTTTAGCATCTTATCTCACCAATCATATAATTGGTGCCTCAAAAGTCATGGATCTTTTTTGTGGCTTACGCCTTGTAGGCACGAGGTCCCTATATTCATACACATCCTTAATTCTTGCCAACTCCTGATTTTTACATTAAAATGTAGTTCAGTTGAAGAAAAACATACATATGAATACAAAGATGTGAATACCATGAAGAAGTTCCAAAATATAGGATGAAACATATTGGGTGATCTATTGATGTTAATTAGGGCGGGTTTGCTGATAATAATAGTGGAAACAAAACTAGCATGGAATTAAAAATAAGTATTTACCCCAAAAATGTAACTCAAAGACAATTTCACATGAAAATGTCTGGAACTATATTCTCATGGGATGTAACCAATAATTATGTTAATTATGTCATTTACAATGCCATAAATCATTTATAAATCGGGTTACTGATTGACTGGGGTGTGAGCCCTGGTCAAGCAGCAAACACAATCCAGGTCAGGGTAAGGCATAAGCAAATCCAAATTAACCTGTGTTCATCACCCCAGTAGCTTGGCACAATGCAGTCAGGCTTAACAGAGCCAATGTGTAAAGTATTTGTGCAACAGGTCAACCAGTAAAACAGTGAAACCCCCGCAAAAAGATCCCATGCCAGGTTAGAAGCTTAATTTACTAAATAAAACAAGACAAAAATGACAAAATTCCAATCAGCAGAACCGGAGTTATGATTTTTTAAAGAATATACTGCAATATGGCCCCTAAAAGCATAAAGCACAAAGCGCAAGTATTTGGTTACACTGGACTGGGTCAAAGTCAAATGTTCAGGCCGATCGCAATAGGGAGTGCGTTGCATATAGTCCCAGGTTAGTTCCAATTAAGGTTGGCCTTCTTAAGTTTTGTGGCAAGAGTCCCATTCACATTGGAGAGGGCTGGTGGTGGTGGTCGGCATGGCGCGGGGAGAAGGCCGAGTGTCACGGATCGGTGGTCTGAATCCTCCTTTTGCCGGATCGCTGCAGCGATTTATGCTTTCTGTGTGAAGAGATGGGCTGGCTGGGGCTCGCTCTGGTTTTTCGGTGCAAGCCCAGAGGTTTTGTTGCAAACAGGCATGTTTGTGAAGAGCCCAAAAGCTTGATTTAAGAGTCCGCTGAGCCACACCAAGGGTCCAGGACCTGAGAGGTACCACTTGGGGGTCAGGAACTTGCTGAAGCCTGGTCTAGGATTTGTCGGGAGCCTTATATGTCCCTGAGGCTCAGATAAGGAGGCTAGCATACAAACCCTTAGAGCAGTGGACTTCAGACTTTTTGGTGCTGCGCCCCCCAGCAGAAAGAAAAAATCATCAGGGCCCCCCTCAAACGTTTTCACAAATATTCTATTAAATTGACAATGTTTATCCATGTCTAGACTTATTTAAACATTGCAGTTAAGTTCTGTTACTGTTTGAAAACTGTAATCAAATACATGATTGCCAAACATACTGTTCTGATTAGGCAGGCCTTACTAACATGTAAAAGTATCCATAATGTGATGGGGGAGGGGTTTGAAGAATATGTGGTTTCCCTTCCCTTTTTACACCTTCTCCCAGCCAGGATATCAAAGACAAAAGATGTTAGTGATGCCCATTACAGAGCTGCGTACTGCCACTCATATTCATAATATAATTATAATAATAGCATAATACTTCTTTTCGCTAGAGCCTGGTGCCTCTCCTGGTATCACTTAAGGTCCTCGTAGGGGGGCCCTTCCCCAAGTATGAATACCCCTGCCTTAACCCCTCCCGGGTTGAAGATGGGTTGCAGGTCCAGTTCTTCTTTCCCATGCAAGAGTGCAGCAAGCAGCAGGTCAGCACAACAGGGCAGCAGCTCTTTCAGAGTGGCAGTTCGGCAGAGTAACAGTCATTTCAGAAGCACAGAAGTCCTTCTTCCTGGCAGAGTATCTCCAGGTCCAGAAGTTTTCTGAAGAGTTGGTGTCTGATGTCCTTCTTTTACACAGTGCTGCCTTGGTTCTGGAAGTTGGAGAAGCTTCTAGACAGTGTCTTTAAAGTGTATGAGATTCTCTACCTCCCTTGCCCTGGCTCCAAGCTGGCTAATGTGGCAATGCAGAGTTGTTAGGCCCTTTGTGTGAAGACAGGACATAGCCTATTCAAGTGTAAGTGAGACTTGGCCCAGGTCCTCCCTCCCATACTGCCAGTGATGGCCCTACCAGTCAAACCTAAGCTCCGAATGTGTGTGGTTGTCTAGGAAGAATACTCAAAGCCCAATCACCAACTACACCCAATCGCTTGATTAGAGATAGGCTGCAGGCACCTAATGGCTAAGGCTAGAAAATACCAACTTTCTAAAAGTGGCATTTTCAGAATTGCACTTTAAAATTGACTTCACCATAAGTTAAGATTTTGAATTGTGACTTTAGAGACACCAAACGTGAATGGGCTATCTCTTCCCAATTGGAAATTATAGGTAGTTACAAATGAATTTAGGTGTTTTTCACCACCAGGACATGTAAAACATGAAAGTACATGTCCACCTTTTCTAATACACTACAGCATGCCACTGGGACTGTCTAGGGCCTACCTTAGGGGTGACTTATATGTATTTAAAAGGAAGGTTTGGGTCCAGGCAAAAGGTTTATTTTACCAGGTTTAAAATGGCAGTTTATACTGCACGCACAGGCTCTGCAATGGCAGGCCTGAGACATATTTAAAGAGCTACTTAAGTGGGTGGCACAATCGGTACTGTAGGCCCACTAGTAGAATGTTATGTACCGTCCCTGGGCACATGTGGTGCATTTTACTAGGGATGTTTAAGTAAATGAAATGTGCCAATTGGGGATAGGCCAATATTACCATGTTTTAAGCAGTGAGCACATGCACTTTTGCACTGGTTAGATGTGGTAAAGTGTTAAGAGTCCTAAGGTCAAAGCAAATAGGTCCAGCAAAAATAAAGGAGGAGAGGCAAAAGACCTCGGGGAAGACCACCCTAAGGCTAACAGGTCTAACAAATGATGATGTTTGCAAGTGGTGCATTGGAGGCATTACCATAACTAAGGATAATGTTCCTACCTTCGAAGCTTTGGATTGTAAACATAACACACCTGTATTACAGTATTATAAGGAACTCTTAATGCTTTCCATAACCCTTATTAGTGTTTAATCTTACATTACCATTATTGTACCTTAATACATGTACTTTAAGTGAATATGTATGCGTATGTGCTGGGTTTGTGAAACATTTATCTAATTCAGGAAGACCCTCTTCAAATCTTATCTCATAATCAAAGTGTACATTTGAACCTGCACATATACATCCACTCATACAGTTCAAAGCAATTCACATGAAAAAAATCACTTAAGATTATAATCAGTTGCACACTGGACCCACCATTTCGGTGAAGGAACCTCCAGTAGACATACAAAAGTCTAAACTATAAACTAATCTCATATGTGCCTTATTCTGCAAAAGAAATATTATAATGCGTAATAATTCAAAAGTTACCACAGTTTATTTTGATTAATATGGGGGGTCTGTCTGACTTCAACAATCAAAGCCGTGAAGGACGGCCACAGACGGGAAACTGAAGACAGTGCCAGAGAGGATGATTATCTTGATCTGTCAGCAGCTTTCAACACCATCGACCACATTAATACTCATATGGCCTGTGGCCCCCTTGGAGCTCAACATACTTGTTTGGGGCTCGCCTGCGGGGGACACCTGTAAGAGGGCCTGTTTTCATTCTTCTGTACACCATACTCTGGCAGGTTTCAAATGTTCTTATTATGTTTTCGACTCTAGGCCTTCATTGATATCTCATTGGCTATGTTTATTGAACTAAAACCACTTACTGTTCTGTTGAACAGCACACTGACACCCATTTGATTCAGTTTCACTTTATAAAAACGAGAATACAACAAATTAATCAGCTGTCACAGGTGTGGCTCAAATCACCGCAAAAGGAGGACTTTTGTTCCACAAGCAAGAAAAATAGAACCAAAGAGCCCCTCAATAAGCTACACATATAGCATATATAAATGGTGTTGCAGTGGTTGCTCTTACACCAGGGCACACAAGTGGGCACACAACCCTCCACAGGAACCGCCTAGCTCTGTCCTCCAGGGAGAATATTACAAGTACAGCCTCAGCTGCTGCAAATATTGAGATGTGTGCAGACAATTGTGGGAGCTTGTGGGGAATACAGTGATTCGATGCGTCTTCGTCAGAAGCCAATTGCTTCTCTCATTTTTCCTCACTAGAGATGCCACATGCCGGATTCTTTAATACAAACACGTTGTCTTTCCTTGTAGCCAGTCTTGTTTGTTACTCGAGAACATGTCAGGTTGTAACAGGATAGTGCACAGGGCTTTCTGCTTCTCCACTCAATAATATGCCTATTACAGTATAGAACTTCTGCAGCATTTCCTGGTCAATTTCATCAATAACCATGGAAGCCTTCTTTATGTAATGTCTGCCTTAAACAAATGTACTCCTTGGTGATACTGAAGGTGACTGACCTCTAGTAACCAGACAGAGTATGCAGCTGCTCTGAACACACTGAGGGGGATATTCTCAAGAGCGTAAGATGATCATCACCAAAATAGGTTAACGCAATCTTTCATATCGCTGTCCATCGCGGGAAAATAACTCTGTGTTAACGTCCGATTCACAACACGGCAGTAACATGCGATAGTTTCCCAATAACCCGTCAAATGTCTGCAATAGAATCACCTGGACGGCGATTAAAATCTATACCCTAACGTGAAAAAAGGTGCGATGGGCCCAACAACAATAAAAACACAGTGATAAGCAGAGCTACACCTGCAAGTCCCACAAGTCAGGCGGGAAAAAATCACTATAAAAACGGCTGCAAAAAACACAAACAAAACACATACAACTGCGAAGCACCATGGAGGTAGCCGGGGCAAGCACAGAGGACAACCAGAACCCCACAAACCCCACGGAGGACCAGCCTGGGACCATCATCGGGGAGACAGTGGCAGGAGTCGGGGGACCAGAAACAGCACAACAGGACCTGAGCCAACAGAAACATGGTGAGTAATGACCAGGGACTGGGGGGATGGGGGGAGATGGGCACAATGGCACATATGCACAATTAAGTATAGTACATCTGCGGACAAACCATGCCCAAGAGTCACAACTCCAACCAAGAGCCCAATTTACCCAAGTCTGCAACATCTCAGCACCGTATAAGCACAGAAGTCAAAGGCACCCTGCTTGAAAGGGATAAGGGCCCGCAAAATCAGAGCTGAAGGAGCAACCCACCCACAATGCAGAACACACACATAAGAATCTGAGCACCTCAACATTGTCATCAATGTGGTGCAAACTGCAATACTTTCACAACAGAACAGAGGACACAACTGCTGCCGCTTGTGTGCAGAAAATGGGCATTCGCCTTTGGCATAGCAGGAAACTGTGAGATGACAATGTACAAGTACAACCTCACATCCCTGATGGTGTAGAAATGTCAACTGTCCCGCATCAAATAGGCATCTCTTCACAAACAGTCACAATGTACATTGTCATGAAGTCTGTTAGTAAACTTGTACAATGTGTGAACATACATAATGTCAATATGCATCTCCCCTTCACATTGAAGAGGGACAATCAACACCTCCTGCAGAGCAGACCCAACAACACAACACAGCACTGATGATGAAGAGGACCCCCTAACATTGACGCCCTCCAACAGCTCATGGACAGCTCTGGCACCCCACCCCCAGGAGCACGGCAGCCCAGCTGCATCCATGAGCCCCCACCCCCTGCACAGACCACACAGCAGGAAGCACCCACCACCACGGCTTTCTCCCAGGACCCCCACAACCAACACATGGCATTCCAACGGTGGGGTTCGACCTCATAGCAACCAAACTAGATGCCATATGTGGCTGTCTAAGTCCCATCAGGGACCACTTATAGTCCCTAACGTACACCCACTGTCCGCTCCATGCTCTCCAACAATCCATGGCTGACATCGCTGGAGTCATGACTCTGAGACAAGAACAACTGTCTAGTCAGAGTGGCTCCAGCGATGTCACCTGGGAGTTGGGACACATAAGGAGAATGATGGAGAGCTTGGAGCGGATGCAGGCGGAAACAATGTTTGCCATGGCTGCACACCAGCAAGATGTAGCTGGGATCTCCCATGCCCTGTGGATCCTCTTCATGGCATTGCTACCACAAGGCCTGGCGCGTATGAATGCTGCTGCTACCACTCCATCCACATCTCTGCTCACTGAAGTGTCAGTGCCACACAGTGTGCCAGACATTCCACCTCCGGCTCCTGATGTGTCACTGCCACACAGTGATGCAGACAGAACACCATCACCCAAATGTACGGTACCTGACACATCAGAGGACGATGATGACGACAAATCAGGCTCTGTGCTCAGAATGAAGTGGTAGCATTCATCTCCGCCATATGGCCGGTTTCAGCTTGGTTCCGCACTCTGCATCATGCCCTGGAATAACATCTTCCACTGTCCCCCGATACACTCAGCGACACTCACCTTGGACCTCGACAAGGACTGCAGTATCTTTCTGGTTACTAATGACACAGCAATCACACTGCGGACTGAAGTCTTCCACTTCCGCAGAACTTGTCAATCCCTAAATGACTCTGCCTGGCCCTCCACGGGGCAACAATGTGAAGTGGGGTTTGCATGGCCCTGTACTGCTCCAGCTACAAACAACCACTGAATGTGAATAAAACATTCTAATTCACACAGATGTGTCATGGCTATGATCAATCAAGTAGGTAAGTATGTATGAATGTAGGGACAGTGATTCAACAAAAAGGTACTCCCTGGACAATGATATTAATGCGCATGTCTGCCCGTGACCCAGATGGGAAATGAGACACACATTGTCATTCAAATCAACACTCATGACAGTTGAATACAAGTGAAGATGTGTACACTTTATTAGTATATGTGTGTCAGTAGGGGAAAGATAAGTGCCACAACATGCAGACCAATGCAGCAGTATGTCAGAATGAGGTACGTTGCCAAGCGCCGCTGTCCACTCCGGGGGAGTGCCTCACCTTTCACAGGTGTGTGTCAACCCGCGTTATTGTCCGCTCATGTAGTCGGAGTCCAGGCGAATGCAGCCATGTCTACTGTTGTCGTGGGATATGTGACCAGATCTCCAAGATGCAACAAGGTGTCGGGACATGTGCAATGGGTTCAAATCAGTTGTGGCAGCAGGTACGTAGTTACTCATCCATGAAAGCGATTGCAGCTTCGTAGGCCATCATTTCCAACATGAGGTCGTTGTCAACTTCATCAAACAGGACGGTGAGTCCATCCATTAGCAGGTCCGGACAGATGTGCTGCGTCCACCCCCTTTCACAATTAGCACTACAGCCCAATAGGGGAGCGGTTCAATGAGGTCACTGCACACAAGGATTTGTGTAATCTTCCAGGTCCAGCTGCAAGCATGTATGCCAAGTATCAAGGCATCCCATGAACAGGTATCACGGTGACACTCCAGGTCGTGTGCCAACAGGGGGTGCACACACATGTCAAGATCCAGTTCATCTACCGTCCTGTTGGATAGGCAGACATCCATGCACCACTCGAACATGCACGGTCGACAATGGAACACAGGCTGAACGCAGGTGATGTTGGCAAGGCGGAAGCTCAGCCGGTAACTGATCCTCAGCACTGGCAATGGCAGTGCCCCCAGTAAATGCAGCATTCGTGCATGGTACAGTTCCACGTGCATGTGTCCGGGATGTTCGGCCATTGCGTTAGTAGCTCTTGTTGAAGCGGCACTGTTCTGACCTGCGCCAGTTCTGTGGATGAAATACCACTTCTTGTATCAATGAGTTGTTTTAGTGTGAACCGGTTGCACACCTGGGATGTTGTGGGATTTAGTGTGAAGGCCATTCCATGCAAGATAACTTCGAGCAAGGACTTCTGTGTGTGGGGTGTGTATATGTTGGTCTTTTGTCGGGCTATGCCTAGTGTGGGAGTCGTCATCAGCTGCTATGGTATCATTCAGGGGGTGCCGGGCACATGCAATTCCGAGGTCGGAGGTGCAGATGTGCTTCTGCCTGATAGTTCAGACAAAGGAGCTTTCATCCCTAGTGTAAGTTTGTCATCTGCTTGCATTCATGAAATGTGAAGTGGCTTGTTGGGGTTGGGGTGGGATGAGTGCGACTTTGGGATTCATTATTGACATGTTTGCATGTGGCATATGAGCGGCATCACTGTGTGTTGCGTTGCCTCACAGCTGCTCCTCCCTCCCCCCAACCCATTTCCTTATGTGCGCTGCGCGATTGCATCACTTGCACTCCTACGGCACAGTATTGCCATGCCTGTCTGTGCATGTCCACAAGCCTGACAACGACACTGTGATGTTGGCCGTTGAAGTTGGTGGGCCGCGCTAGTGTAGGCCTATGTTAAGGATAGGGCAGACACAGATGTAGAGTACATGCCTGGCTGAACTGGCGCTGCTAATGTGGCTAGGCATTTGGCTCATGCTGCGGCAATACAGATACAACACTTGCATATATGATCCTGGACCCCGAGCGGTCTTGCGCTCCTTCATTACTCCGTTCGTGCGAGCCTGCCCTCCGGGTGCATGCTACATTGCTACATTATCGCTTACGGGGGGGACGACACAGCTACATGACCGAGGTCTTCCCCACTGCCTGAGGTAACTTGGTTGCGTCCACTGTCCACAACACTACAAACACCAGCAGTATATGTCCACATGGACAGGTCTGTGCTCTGCATACTGAGGTCTGTCCAACAAATCACCGTCACATTTGGCATTGTGTGCAATCTTATTCATGGGGGACTTGCCTCCTTCACACATACTGGGTTCCCACCTCTCCCCACATTCTGCTATTGTGTGGTTGAGGGGCCATGCCGTTTTTGGAACGTCCGCTGTCCTGTTCTGCGCTGCCTCGGTGATAGTCGAGGGGTGTGGTCTGTGGGAGAGGCCTGGAGGTGGTGGCGGTGGTTGTTGTGGACCTCTTGGGTCTCTGAGCTGCAGGATCAGTGTCTCCATGACATGTGTTGGTCTTCAGATGTGGCTCTGGGCTGGGCTCCCTTTCATACTGCAGGTAGTTGTCCTGCTTTACACCAGTAAAAGGCAGGTGTTAAATCCCTGCTGCTAACGCGCCTTATCACCTGTTTTTGGATCACTGGTCTGGCTGGTCATTGTGAATATCGCAAAGTGGTGTTTTCGTATGGTTTGCACGGGAACGCCTACTCTGCGTTAGCATTAGCGTTAGTTGTCGCTCTAATCCGTGGCGATGTTTTTTACGGGAGCTATCGCTGGAAAACTGGAGATATGGGCAGTATGCACTGGCTTGAGAATGGGGCGATAATTCTTTTGCCACTTTTGCTGCGCTAAAGTGCCGATAACGGCGATAAGTCCTTGAGAATATGCCCCTGAGTGGTTAAAGCATTTTAAAAACATGGACGGCTCAATTAGATATCAAGCATGATAACTTGGGCCAAATGAATATTTTACTACAAATTGACATTTTGTGTCCAATTTGACGATATTACAGTCAGAAAATTTGGGACCAACTCCGGATTTTTATGGCTATCTCCAGGGTAATATTTTGGGACTAAATCAATATTTTACTCAATATTTCACTAACAATTTCGACCCCGTGAACAAGTGCTGAATGATATACATTTGGGATGGAGAAGTTGCCTACAAATAGACCCAGACATTGCTCACTGGAAGGGTGATCCATGGTATGTATTTGATCACTGGCAATTTCATCACCATGTAAAGTAAAGTGCAATCTTAGGCACGGTTATGGAATTTTAGGAAGAAACTGCGGCTTTGGCAATACCCAGATAGAGCGTGAGAATGCAAATATGCTATCGAAGATCATCTCTTGTGTATAGACATATTATGGAGAAGACTACACCACCATTTTTTTCACGATAGAAAGCAATTTTGTACTGTTTGAGCAAGGGTCAGGGGTGTTTGAAGCTCCTTTGGCCAGTTGAATCACAAGCAATCACATGAAGAGGCACCTTCCTGGGCAATTAGATCTTGGTGCGCTCAGATCGGTTTATAAATTCTACCAAGGTTTGGTATATTTTACTGGCTGAGCGTGTTTTAATGAGACATTTGGGCATTATTTAAAGTTTGGTGACTATGAGACATCCAGCAAGAACAAGAGGGTGTCCCATCCATCCTAGTCAGAGGGTATACATGGCCATGCACTCCAAATAGGACAGACAGGACAGCCATCTATTTTCGCTAAACTCTAAATAGTCTCATATATTTCCCAAAAACTTCGAAGTGTAATTCACAATGTATAAAATAGTGTCTAAATACTCTAATTTTCTTTCCAATGTTTCTCGCACATTGTCTCAAAATCTGCTACTGAGCCAATTCTCTCCCCACCCAAAAGTCTAAGAGGAGGTCCCCCTACTAAAGCCCTATCGATTGGTGTTTGAAAACTACTTAGGGCCATATGTAGGTAGCCTAACATTTACCACTTCATAAATACCTAATTTTACCGATTCGGTATTTATGAAGTGGTAAATGATATGTAGGTAATCCATCGGTAATATTTACCGATTCGGAATGGGTCGGTAATTTAGAATCGGTATTTACCGATTCGGTAATGGTCACTGGCTTCCCATTGATTCCTATGGGCCAGGAGGTATTCGGTAATGGGGGGAGCACAATCAAGGGTGGCAGGGTGTCACAGTGACACCCTGTTGCACCCCTGATTCCTGCATGTGCGCACATGTGGCACACATACATGCCCTAAGGGCATGTATGTCTGCCTCATTGCACACTTCAAAGTGCAAAAAAATGCTTTTTTACAGCTAATCGTCATTTACCACCAACTTTTAGTTGGTGGTAAATAACAAATCCCCACAACAACCACACACTCCCCCTACATATCATTTCAGGATTCGGTATTTACCAAATCGGTAAAATTACCGAATTGGTAATTTTACCGATTCGGTAAATTACCGAATCCTGAAATGTGCCCCCTACATACCAAAAGCCTGAATACCGGTCGGTAACGGGATATTTACCGAAAATCGGCCGTTACCGACCGGTATTGGGCTTCCTACATATGGCCCTAGATGTTAATGTTAATTGTACTTATAGAGCGCGAACTGATACCCGGAGGTGTCCTGGCGCTATGAGAAGACCTGTAAGCTGGAAGGCAGAGATATCAAATTAATTAGAGAAAAGCCATGTTTTTAATGTCTTTCTCAAAGGCAAGAGGTTCGATATATTTCTAAGGGTTAACGGTAAAGCGTTCCATGACTTAGCCGCATTGACCGTAAAGCTCCTGCCACCTCAGTTAGCTTTTTTTACTCGAGGGATGTTGATGAATTTTTGGTCTGCTGACCGTAATGCTCTCTTTGGCAGATACCAGTTGTTGGACAGGCCACATGAAGGGCTTGCTCCCTCCCCGCATGACAAGGCCCAAGCCCCAGACTCCCAGGTGTTACCCACAAGGGCAACCCGCACCCCGTCTCCCGACGGAACTCCTGCCCCCGGACATCCATGTATCATGGGGCCGAACCACTACCGGCTCCCCCGGCCGGATCAGCCGCCATCTTGGACACTGCGCCACGAGGCCGCGTGGCCTCAGCTCGACCCTAACCCTGGGTCTGGCCCGGCCCCGACATCCCGGCACCACCATCCACCCAGGAGGTGAACGGACCACTTGGCAGGTCAATGGGAGAAAGAAGTGTCGATGGCTCTCCCCCGCCAGGTGCCGATCGCCCTCCAGCTCCCCCGGGCGCTGGCTCCACCCCCTGCTGGGTGTCTGGACTCCCTCATCCCGGACCCCCCCGACCTCCCAGTGCGAGGGTCCGGACATCAAAGGGCGCCAGACCTATAACTAGGGCAGCTCCAGAGCAGGAAGGCAGTTGTATCCTGGAGTCGAGAGACACCGAGAAGAACTCAGCCTTGACGGACTACTGGCGCTGCCGTAGCCCTGCCTTGTGAATTATCGTCCTGCCTGCTGGCGCTGCCGCGGCCTTCTGCATCATCCATCCTCGTCGGGACCTGCTGGCGCTGCCGCGGACCGTTGTAACGACCACCTTCATCGGGACCTGCTGGCGCTGCCGCGGACCGTGTAACGACCACCTTCACCGGGACCTGCTGGCGCTGCCGCGGACCGTGTAACGACCACCTTCACCGGGACCTGCTGGCGCTGCCGCGGCCCGTCCAAGCTAGAACACCGAGCTCGAGGATTGTGAGCCACCCACCATACCATCTCAGCTACCAGATTGGTAACCAGACTGTCCCGCTACCCCCTTTTCCCAAACCAAGAGACTAGAATCGAGGGGACCCCTGAGTCCAGACCTCCTTGTACCATTTCATCGTACCTCAAGAAATCGCCTATAAAGAACGTTAAATCCTATCCTTGTGTGGTGTGTATCTGTGGGGGGGGAAGTTACTCATCTGTACGATCGCTGGAGACGGCTCTCCCCGGAGACCTCTCCCCTTGTCCTCGGCCGACCCTCCCGGTCCGTCTAACACCAGTTAAAACGATCTTTTAGAAATTCTGGTCCAATACCATGAAGTGCTTTAAATACTAGACACAGGGACTTAAATTGAGTACGTTTACTGGCTGTGAGCCAGTGAAGTTGTTTTATTTTAGCTGAGATAGACTTGTAGCTGTTATAAGTCTGGCTGCAGCGTTCTGCAACATTTTTAGTTTATAGACTATTACAATAGTCTAGTCTAGACATTATAAGGGCCGATACTACAGCTTGTTGCGCTTCCTTCAGCAGAAGGGGCATTATTTTTTTTGCAGGATTTAAGAGTGTATGAGGTAGTAGAGGCAACATGGTTAACTTGGTCCCTAAAACTCAATTTGTCATCAATCAAGACTCCTAGATTCTTGACCTTCTTAATTGGCGTGGGTAACAAGCCCATCTCATCTGGCCAGTAACTAGGGGTCCAGAAAGTGGGGTTGTTTCCAAAAGGTACTACCTCAGTTTTACCGGAATTGAGCTTCAAACAGTTCTGGGACATCCAGACTCCCACGGGTCTCATACACTCCTGCAGCCTTATCGCAGTTTTCTGTATGTCCTCTGGTAGTAATTTCACCACGATTTGGGTGTCGTCAGCGTAAGACGTTAAGGAAAACCCAAAGCTCTGAATTAGGGGAGCTAGTGATGACATGTAAACATTAAACAATGTTGGGCTCAACGACGATCCCCTGCGGAACCCCACAAGGCAGGGAGAAAGATTTGGCTTCAAATTCATCTAATGCCACTGTTTGACTTCTATCAGTGAGAAACGATTTAAGAAGCTTCCACGCAGTGTCTTTGATCCCTAACTCATCCAGTCGGTCAATCAACAAGGCATGATGGACCGTGTCGAAAGCCGCTAATAGGTCCAACATAATCAGTACGGCCCTTCCCCCTTGATCCAGAATAGTCCTAATTTCTTTTGTGTACTTTAGGAGTGCCGTTCCTGTACTAATGGCCTCTCTAAACCCATACTGAGTTTGATCAAGGGCCTGTGAGCCCTGCAGAAATTTGTTGAGTTGGGTGTTCAAATTACTTTCTATGAGCTTGGCCGGCAGTGGCAACCTAGAAATAGGTCTAAAGTTATTGGGATCACTAGCATCTAGGTTAGGTTTTTTAAGAAGAGGCAAAATGTGGGCATGGTTCCATTCTTTGGGGAAGTATCCTTCTAGATACATGTTGTTAATGATGTAGGTCAGTTGTTTTGCGACAGGCTCAGCTGTCAGTTTTAAAATTGAGTGTTCATATTGTGTTCCATCACTCGCTGCTTCCGCCTTGAGTGATCGCTCCCCTCGCTGCTCCTCACAGCGTGGTATCGTATTGCTGCATTGTAACCAAGTTGGGATATCTGCATAGCTCCATTTTTAGTAAGCTTCGTAATTTCATAGCGCTATTATCCCACAGCGCTTACATTGCTTTGATTGCATTGTTGTGTGTGATTTCCCCCGGCGCCCTGCTCTGACCTCCCCTCCATTTTGATCCTGCTGTTGTTGTGTTCCCCTGAGCCCGCCACGCCTCCCAGCTGAGCCGCCCTCCCACAAGCACCCAAAAGCATTCCCCAAACCTCGCAGCGCTGTGATTCACTCGCTGCTTCCGCCTTGAGTGATCGCTCCCCTCGCTGCTCCTCACAGCGTGGTATCGTATTGCTGCATTGTAACCAAGTTGGGATATCTGCATAGCTCCATTTTTAGTAAGCTTCGTAATTTCATAGCGCTATTATCCCACAGCGCTTACATTGCTTTGATTGCATTGTTGTGTGTGATTTCCCCCGGCGCCCTGCTCTGACCTCCCCTCCATTTTGATCCTGCTGTTGTTGTGTTCCCCTGAGCCCGCCACGCCTCCCAGCTGAGCCGCCCTCGCCCCTCCCCCTCCGCTATCCATATATGACAGTAGTTCCCGCGCGCAGCGTCCACGCGCAGCGTCCGCGCCCAACCCGCGCCGAAGGTGCGCCAAAGGTAAGCCCGTCTACGCCCGTCCGCGCCTGGACCGCGCCCAGCGCCAGACCCCCTGCCCCTCGAGCTGCCCAGCCCTCCCGCATTACCTACGATGCCGCCTCCCTCCTAGCCCTCGACCCCGGTCGCGCCCCCAACTGCGTCCATGCCGCTCCTGGACACACCCATGGCCCTTTCTCCTGCTACTCCTGCAAATTCAGCGGCACCGACAACATCTCTGCTACGTCCACACCACAGATTCCCGACCCCAACCACCTACAATGCATCCTTCTCAACACCCGATCGGTCCATAGGCATGCCATTGACCTATGGAATCTACTAGACACCATTTCCCCGGACATCGCCTTCCTTACGGAAACATGGATGAATGCTTCCTCCGCACCAGACATCACCATTGCCATCCCTGAAGACTATAAGATCACCCGCAAAGACCGTACCAGCCACACAGGAGGAGGAATCGCCACCGTCCACAAGAAATCTATCCGCATCTCAACCAGCTCTGACGTCAATCTCGCCAACTCCGAACATCTTCACTTCCAGATCCACATCGACCCCAAAACAACACTCAGAGGCACTCTCCTCTACAGACCACCAGGACCCCGCGCAAAATTCAGTGAAGACATCACGGACTTCATCACCCCACACGCGCTCCCCTCCAAAGATTACATCCTTCTGGGAGACCTCAACTTTCACCTTGAAAAGACCAACGACCACAACACCTCCACCCTCGTGGACAACCTCGCCAACCTCGGACTTAAACAACTAGTCACTTCCCCCACCCACATCGCAGGTCACACACTCGACCCCATCTTCACATCCAGCAATCATATCTCCTTCTGCCACACTACGGATCTCCTCTGGACCGACCACAGCTGCGTTCACTTCATCTACAACAAGCCGAAACCCATCATCCACTCCCAACCTACCCTGCAAAGAAACTGGAACAAAATCACCACGGACCAAATCTCCGCATCGCTCCTTCGAAACTCCCCAGCCCTCTCTTCTAACGCCAACGAAGCCGCCGCCAACCTCACCCTATGGTTATCCAACACCGCCGACACCTTAGCTCCACTGAAAAAACGTCAAAGCAAACCTGGCAGCAAGAAAGCCTCATGGTTCAACGATGATCTCAAGAAGTCCAAGAAACTCTGCCGCTCCCTTGAAAAGGCCTGGAAAAAAGACCCAACCACCAGCACCAAGGACGCCTTCAAAAGCGCCACCCGCACCCACCACCAACTGATCCGAAAAGCCAAGAAAACAGCTTTCAAGGATCGACTTGACAACAGCGCCCACAACAGCAAGGAACTTTTCAACATCGTCAAGGAATTTTCCAATCCCTCGGCCAACTCCAACGACATCACCCCCTCTCAAACCCTCTGCGACTCCCTAGCCTCTTTTTTCCACAACAAGATTGCAGACATCCACAACAGCTTTGACAACCAACCCGGAAACCAACCCACCCTACCATCTGCTGACCACCTTCCCCCCGTGAACACCCTTAACGCTTGGAACCCAATCTCCACTGAGGACACCATCCGCCTGATGAATTCCATCCACTCAGGATCCCCCACAGACCCATGCCCTCACCACATCTTCAACAAAGCAGACTCCGTCATAGCACCGCACCTCCGAGACGTCATCAACTGCTCCTTCAACTCCGCTACCTTCCCAGAAGACTGGAAACACGCCGAACTCACTGCCCTTCTGAAAAAACCAACAGCGGACCCCACCGAACTCAAAAATTACCGCCCCATCTCGCTTCTTCCATTCCCGGCCAAGGTCATCGAGAAAGCCGTCAACAACCAGCTCGCCGCTTTCCTCGAAGCCAACAAATCCCTCGACTCCTCACAGTCCGGCTTCCGAGCCAAACACAGCACTGAGACCGCCCTCATCGCAGCAACAGACGACATTCGAACTCTACTGGACAACGGAGACACAGTCGCCCTCATCCTCCTCGACCTCTCTGCAGCATTCGAAACAGTCTGCCACAGCACCCTTCTACAACGCCTCAATAACATCGGAATCCAAGGAAAAGCACTTGAATGGATCACCTCGTTCCTCACCGGAAGAACCCAGAGAGTCCGCCTTCCTCCATTCAAGTCCGAGGCCTCTGAAGTCATCTGCGGCGTCCCTCAAGGATCCTCACTCAGTCCCACCCTCTTCAACGTATACATGAGCCCCCTCGCGGCCATCGCACGCCGACACAACCTCAACATCATCTCCTACGCGGACGACACTCAACTAATCTTTTCTCTCACCAATGACCCTAGCACCGCCAAAACTAACCTACACGAAGGAATGAAAGAAGTTGCCGAATGGATGAAACAAAGCCGTCTGAAACTGAACTCAGACAAAACTGAAGTCCTCATCTTAGGTACATCCCCCTCTGCATGGGACGATTCCTGGTGGCCTGAAGCCCTCGGAAAAGCACCCATCCCGACAGACCACGCACGGAACCTAGGCGTCATCCTGGATTCTTCACTCTCAATGAACAGACAAGTCAGCGCCGTATCCTCTTCCTGCTTCAACATTCTTCGCATGCTCAGAAAAACATTTCGCTGGATCCCCCTCGAAACAAGGAAAACAGTTACCCACGCTCTAGTCACGAGCCGACTGGACTACGGAAACACCCTCTACGCGGGTACTACCGCAAAGCTCCAGAAGAAACTCCAACGAATCCAAAACGCATCAGCCAGGCTCATATTAGACATCCCTCGCAACGAACACATCTCTGATCACCTTAAAGACCTCCACTGGCTACCCGTCAATAAGAGGATCACCTTCCGACTGCTTACCCACGCACACAAATCACTCTACGACATCGGACCAGATTGCCTCAACTCTCGACTGTCCTTCTACACCCCCTCCCGCCAACTACGATCTTCCAGCCAAGCCCTCGCCACTATACCTCGCATCAACAAGACCACCATGGGAGGCAGATCCTTTGCATACCTGGCTGCTAAAACATGGAACTCACTCCCCGCCTACCTTCGCCTCACCCAGAACCACCTAGCGTTCAGAAAGCAGCTTAAAACGTGGATATTTGACAAATAATCCTCCTCCCCTTCCTAAGCGCCTTGAAACCCTCTGGGTACGTAGTGCGCTATACAAATTTTATGACTTGACTTGACTTGACTATATTAAGTAATTGGAAATCTGCTTCTTCAAATCTGCTTTTGCTTATCCTCAAGGTTTCTGGCTGAGGAGGTGAATTTCAGAAAGGGGGAAGTGGATAGAGTCAGTAAGAGACATTGGAACAGGGAATGTATACAATGTATTCTGTTGAACAGCAAAAACATTGGACCTTGACTTTAGAGAAATTCAGGATGAGTGACAATATCATCTGCTTCCTGATCACAGTGAGGTACTTTGTGAAGTGGGACTGGAGCTTAGGTATAAAAGGAGGAAAGGAGAAAATTATTTGGTTGTTCATATAATCTATAACTGATAATAGAAACTAAATCACTGGGTAATATCTCTGAGGGGAGAAGTGTAGAGTGAGAAAGGTGGGGGCCAAAGACAAAGTTTTGATGGAGACCTACTCGTAGAAGGGTATGTGTTGATGTCCCTGAGTCTGAGGTGACTGACGAAAAGAGTTCAGAGAAGTAGGGTGTGATACAGTTGGAGCCATGCCAATAATGATTTGTGAATTTAGAGCAGAAGGTAGAGTGAGGTGGGTGGCAGTCTTGAAGGCAGCAAAGAGGTCCAAGAGTATCATGACAGAAACAATGTGATTATATTGGGCAATGGTGGCGTAGTCAGATAGGTTTTATAATCTTTTTATAAAAAGCCCTTAAAGACAAATCGTTATATCTTGGAAAATAAGTTGATTTAAGATACTTGAGGATGATTTGACTGGCAAGAGGGATCAGCAGTAGGTTTGTTAAAGGGGTAGATCCTTTGCAGATTTCAAACAAGTTGTGTATGTACCAGGTGTGAGGGAATATTTGTGGAAAGAGGTCAGGCAGAGAAGAAAGCTGGATGTGAGGGAAAGAGATTTGATATGCTGAGAACTGAAAGAAGCTTTTTTGGCAAAGGGTAGGCTGAAATTATTGATAGTAGAAATGAGTTCGGATAAGCATGTTATGGTAAAGTCTCAGGGGTAGATTTACAAGAAACTGACACATGTGACTGATGCGTCAGTTTCCCTGTGCCAGCCTGCGATACCCTTGAGCTACCATGGATGCGCCATATTTACAATACGGCGCACTATGGCGTAAGTATTGACAGATGCATCAAAAATTCGGACACATCGGTTGGCCCAAAAGTCACGCATTGCTGGAGTCGTGTTGCAAGCACGACGCAACTCCACCAATGCATGGAGAGGCATATACTCATTGTTCTGCGTCACTCCTTACACCTGCTTCAAGCAGGCGTAAGGTCTTGACGCAGTAGCATCCTAGAAGTGGCGCAGTGAAATCTTGTAGATTTTACTGCGTCACTTCTACGAGGCTTTCCTGCATGGGAACGCCCACCCTGCATACATTATACCTGACACAGGTATAATGTGACGCAGGGCTTAACAACGTGACACATCTCCCTAGGTAAGTCACATCGGAAATTGGCCACATTGTTTATGCCTCCACTGCATCACAAAAGTGACGTAACGTCGGCGCAAAAGTGTTGCAAGGGGTTTGTAAATCTGCCCCTAAGAGTGTAGATGGCTGAGGTTGAGAAGTATCGGGAAAGTAAGAAAGGAGTGTTGGGACACCCAGAAGTGTAGCTAGTGGGTTGATAATGGTAGTCATTTTCTAGGAGAAATATGTATAAAAGCCATTAACTGATACGGAGGAGCCATGTATGAGGTAATACAGTAGGTTATTTAATATGCATTTGAAAATTATGTGTAAGATTGAAGTGAGATAAGGTTTTGACAGTGTGAAGATTCAAAGTTGTAAATGGCGTTGGATAGTGTGCTCAAGGCTGTTTGTAACTTTCAAAGTAGCAAGTGGTCTGGCTTGTTGGCTATTTACGTAGCAATGCTTTCATTGTGGTGTCATAAATACAAGGTTGTATGCAGGGTTGTGACCATGATGCCTTAGGTAAAATTTAAGTAGTGGATAATGTGTAATAAAGGCTTTCTCAACAACGCTCTTACAGTAATCAGATAAGGATTTGAGCTGGAATGGAGTGAGGCCATTGGTCTGGCGCTGGGAGGCTTTTAAAAATATAAAGTTGAGCAGGTGGCTTAAACACTCAACATTGAGTTATGTAGTTGACATATGTAGTTGGCTATTACAGCAAAGGTCCACTCAGACTTCCTTCGTTCTTAACATGTTAAAATGAGGGATACTACAGGGGATAATTTTAACGCAAGTTATTTACAATGCTTAGGAAGGGCACAAGTGTGGTCTGAAGATCGCTGTAAAAACAAGTTGTAATCACTGCTGCTATCACTATGCACCACTTGCAGAGAATGTTGAACATGGCGGACCGCCTCATTCTGAGCTGACCCTCAAGACCACATAGTTTTAGCTTTCAGATACCTGCATTGGCTCCAAGGGAGAACATAATAATGCTGTATATGTCACGCAGAACTCAAAATCCCACAGTTTTACCTCGATATCAGAGACACTTAGGATTATCTAATTCAAAGATCTGCTGTGGGTATGATGTCACAAGTTCCCAGAGTCAAAAAGACGACAAAAAGTTTGACGCTTGAACTGGCTACCACTAGAGATTTATGCTCCAGAGAATTTCCTGTTCTTTTGAAACACTGTAATGCAGGGTACAAGGCTTGCTTAAGTTTCTCCCGAATGTGCCAAGAAGCCCCCAAGCAATCATTCCAATCTAATATATCCATGCCCCCAACATGAGGTTGCCTGTTACTTAATGTCCAAGTATTATCTAAGAAAAGGATGTTGGCTTCACATTTTTGTAACTATAATTCATGGGTAGCACCTTATAATTCCCAAGAGTCCAGCGTTTAAATATAGCCGAACATGCAGATTTGGGGGCATATTTACACTAAACTTGCGGAGTGCGGTGTAACTCCAAATTTGCTAATGCCGTACTCCGTCAGTTTAAAAACGCAGGGATGCCCCATATTCACAAGAATGTGGCGCACCCTTGCGTTTCCTCTAGTGCTGGCGCTAAATCTAGCTGCTTAGCGCCAACGCTCGCACCCTTGCACCATAGTGCAAGGATGTCTGCGTTGCAGGGAATGATTGTTCATGTGCAGGAAGGGGCACCTTCTTACACATAAACAATCACTAGTGGCAATTTCCTCTTTCTATGTGTGCTGCATTGTGTGTGCGGCACACATAGAAACAGCAAAAAAAGGAGAAAAATAATAATCCCTCGCTTTGCCAGGTTACGACCAGGTTTTCCCGGTCGTATTTATGGCGCTGTCCCATATTTACGCTACCCTTGTAAATAGGGGGCAGTGTCAAAAGCAATGGGTGTTGCAGCGGAACTCCCGCTGCAGCACCCATTGCCCGCCCCTTACACGCTGAGTGCTGAGTGAAAAGGGACCATATTTATAAGGCGGCATTAAGCCACTTTACTGCCACCAGAATGCCATAAAAAGTGATGTTCTGGTGGTGATAAGCCTTTGTAAATATGCCCCTAGGTTTAGGGTAACTTTATCACGTCCCACCCGGCCCCAAGACGGACGGAACCCCTTTTTGATAACCTAGGTTTAGAATGGCATTAAAAAGAGAGGTATTTCTCTGTAGCAGAAAAATGTTTTTCAGAAAGTAGGTAAATAGTACAACTTATTGTCTAAAAACCATCTATTAAAAATAACAGGGAAAATACTATACTAGGAGGTGGGGTTTTATTTAGGACGTTTTCGGGTTCCACACTTCTGTTCTAAAATCTTTTGTCTGTTCTAATATGGGGCATGGTAGCTGCTCATTGCTCCACTAACAGGAGCAGAAGAATGTATACAAAGTTCTTGATTTATTCATATCTTCGAATTGAAGGGGACTGATTACATTGTAATATTCTATGGGATTCCCATAGTTAGGGACCAATAACTATTGACTGGTATGAAGAAAATCAGGACATCTTATCTGGGCTTCTTTTGTTTAAAATCCGCATTTGATGTCAATGATTATGTGCTGGTGAAATTATGACTAAGGCTCCTGGTTTTATGGTATTTATTGACATATCCATCTGTATTTATCTATATTTCTTTTTTGCTGCTTTTATCTGGATTTAGTTTGGCCTTTGTTAACTGATGGAAGCTGAAACTAGTATATATCCACATATATTTAACAATAAATGTGCAATTTTGCTAAAATGCCCTGATATGGGGGTTGTGGAAGACGACAGAAAATGGACAGAAAATGGTCCGTTCCCACATTAAGCATACCCCTGTCAAAAGATGGTCGCAGATAGCAATCCAACTTAATGCACTTACCCTGGAATTTGGCCTGAGGGCAGCAAATGGTAGAACCATATCAGATGTCCAGGGGGCCAATACTTACAATGCCCTTCCCGCATCGACTACGTCTTACTAGACGTAAGACTATGGGGAAATGTAATAGACATGGTAGTGGGTAACGCAACTGACAGTGACCATAACCCCCTTTGCGTGACCATGAAGACCCCATGGGTCCTCCCCTGTCCTCCTTTGAGCACCCATATTCTATCTTTAACTAAAGAGGTGGTCCCCTCAAATTGCAGAAGGTTCCTCAAATGGCACAAGCCTCAAATGGCACAAGGTTGCTGTACAAGATTCAGAAATAGATGGAATTAGGCAAGTATTGAGCAAGAACACTTTAGAGCTACAGGACGCAATAACAAGTGCAGACAGGCTTGCAAATGTCCCTACTAGCCACTCGCGCACAAGTGAACAGATAGGCGTATACTTCCAAGCAACTGACAAGCAAACAAATCTGGCGCGCAACCAAAGAGCAGGCAGACATGGTACACTAAGGATTGTAGACTTAAGAGGCAGGTATTAGCTGCAGCAATTAGAAGCAAGAATTGCCCTGCGATTAAAATCGCAAGGAAAGACTATAGTGCGGCTTTGCATCAAGCAAAGTCGAAATGGGATGAGACCCGCTGGCAGGATCTAAAGGACGCTAGCACAGCAAGGGATACCAATCTTTTCTGAAATCTTGTTAGACGGGCAGACAAGAGGGATCCATATCAAATCCCCAACCATATTTCATGCCAGGATTAGTCTGATCATTTTGGGAAACTCTACTTTGGGTCTGATGACGCTTGCCTGGAAGGGCCATGCGATCACCCCTCATTCCCTCTGATGGTAGCAACAGCAAACTTTTTTCACTGGCTGAAGTAGAAACTGCCATAAGCAGGATAGTTCCTGCCAAAGCCCAAGGACCAGACGGTCTCCCTGGAGACCTGTTCCTTGCAGACCCCCGAAACTGGGGACGGTACATTTAGCTTCTAACTAATTCCATCTCTAATGGTTGCCCAGTACCGGAATCCTGCAAGTGGGCGAAGGTGGTCCCGATTTTCAAGAAGGGAGCCAGAGAGGACCCTGTCAACTACAGACCAATCAGTCTGATTGATGCAATTCAGAAGGTAGTTGGAAGGGTCCTGCTGCAGAGGATCCAATCTTGGGCTGAGGATGAAGACATCCTTTCCCAATATCAGGCGAGATTCAGGGGCAACACGGGAACGTTGGACCAGGTCTTTAGGCTTCTTTTGATATATTGGAAAGTTGTTGTGATCAGCAGAGGCAGTCTTTATCTTGCTTTTTATAGACTTAAGGACTGCCTTTGACCTGGTCCCCAGGAAAAGGTTGTGGCAAATATTAGTAGACATGGGCATCCCTCCACTAATCCTTAACCTAATGATCTGGCTCCATTAGGGCAATTATGCACAGGTGAGCTGACGGAAAGGATTCCAGTAAACAGGGGAGTACGCCACAGCTGTGTGATGGCACCCACCCTGTTCTCCCTATACGTGAACGGGGTGGTTAGTTTCTTGCAAGAAGTTCCAGCTGATGCCCCGGCCCTGGCGGGCGATAAGGTACCTACTCTCCTGTTTGAGGATGACACGTTGGTGATCTCTAAGACCCCAGCCGGGTTACAAAAATTACTGAACAGATTTCAGTCTTTTGTAACTCCCAGGGGCTGGTCATAAGCACTTCTAGGACCAAGTTCATGACATTTATCCCCCACAAATTGTTCAGAAACAATCTCGCCCTAGATGGGATACATTTGGAGAGAGTCAGTACGTTTGACTAGCTTGGTATTCGACTCTCAAAAAAAATGCAATGGATGTCCCACCTTGACAAAATGCTCTTGAACCATAAACGTGTGTTTGGGGTACTAAGCAAAGAACATCGCTCATCGCAGAGCAGGCCAGTTGCCCCGGGACTCACAGTTTATGACGCAAAGGCAGTTAGCTTGGCACTTTATGGAGCCGAGCTATGGGGATTTGACAATGTTGATGAGATCTGCAGGTCAGAGCACAAGTTTTTGAGGGATCTGGTTATGCTACCCCGGAATGTCCCATTAACTTCCTGGATGTATGATATGGGCAGGCGTTCATTCGGCGATATTGCTGAACTGTGCCCACTGCTATTTTGGGCTCGCCTTAGGCAGACTACTGAACTCACGAACTATGCTAAAGCACTTACAGAAGTAATGAGTTTAGACGTCAACAATGGGGTTAATTGGATAACTAATGTCAAGAAATTAATGACAATTCTCGGCCTTAAGTATTCCTGGGACAACCAAAATCCCCCGAGCAAGGCAGACCTTAAACGTATCTTAAAGGTTTTAGTCATGTTTTATATTTATTGAATTAATAATTAACTGTCGGTGTGGTAATCTCTAAATTATCCAGAGAGCGCCACCTTGTGGAAGACTGTCAAAAGCTCCGGTACTGAGCACCAGAAACCATGGCTTAAATTAAGGTCTGGATAATAATGCATTAAAAAATGCAACTTCCCATCCAATCATAGATCAGAAAGCTCTAAACCTTTGTACCCCAAGTGGCCTTCCCCCAAAATTGATAAGGAACAGCATTTGACACCTCTTGCGAGAGCATATTCAGATCCTTTGGAAATACGATTCACACGGAACCCTTCTAAGATCCTAGCACGTTCACCTCCAGAGACCAAGAGGCATATTTACACGAGCTTTGCTTTATTTACAAAGCAGCGTTAAGCCACTTAACGTGGCTAAATGCTGCCTTGTAAATAAGACCCCCTTTCACGCTACACTTAGCGTGAAAGGGGCGAGCAATGGGTGTTGTTTATTTATTTATTTATTTATTTATTTAGTTATTTAATTTATATGGCGCAACAGCTACCCAGCAAGGGTTTCCCGGCGCCTGGACAGTGCTGAAATTTGAAAAATTATTGGTTAAATAGCCAGGTTTTTAGTGAGCGACGAAACTAGGGGTACAAAGTTTTCTTACGTATGGCGCAAGGAATTGAGTTCCAAAGAGTAGGGCCTAGAACCAAAAAGGATCTACCACCCATTCTGGAAAATTTAAATCTAGGAACTAGGAACTTTTCAAGTGAGGCAGAGCGAAGATGACGGGTCGGAACATAGGGACAGACAAGGGTCTGTAAATAGTCAGGTGCTAAACCCCATTTGATTTTAAACATAAAGCTCAATGCTTTAAACTCGACCCGCTTTTCAATTCTAAGCCAATGTAGATCCCGAAGATGTCCAGAGATAGAAGAACATCTGGGAACCCCACAGAGGAGTCTTGCAGCTGAGTTTTGTACAAGTTGCAGCCTGCGTGACACAGCCTTATTTGCACCCAGAAAAAGAACATTTCCGTAGTCCAGCCGTGATGTAATAAGAGCATGGACTACGGTTTTCTGGGTATCGCTGGGCAACAACCAAAGGATTTTGTGCAACCATTTCAAAATAGTAAAACAAGTAGCAGCAACTTTGACTGCTTGATGATGCATTGTCAAAGAGTCATCCATATAAAAACCCAGGTTGCGAACATGATCAACTGGTCGCGGAAGAGCACCCATTTCGTCCGGCCAATGAAAGGAACCCCAGAGATCTTTCTGCTTACCTGGTGGTGGGTGTTTCACCGCAACACCCATTGATTTTGACGCTGCCCCCTATTTACAAGAGCAGCATAAATAGGAGGCAGTGCCAAAATTAAGACCAGGGAAAAACTGGTCTTAAACAGGCGAAACAAGGAAAAATGCTTTATTTCGCCTTGTTTTTGCTGTTTCCATGTGTGCTGCCTTCTTGGGCAGCACACATAGAAACAGCAAAACGCCAATGATCGTTTGTGTGCAGGAAGGTTCTCCTTCCTGCACATAAACAATCATTTAAAGAAAATGCCCTTTTGCAACTTCTATGTCTGCTGCATGTGTATGTGCAGGAAGGGAGACCTTCCTGTAAATAAGCAATCTTCCCCTCAAGGCTAGGCAGCTTAATTGAGCGCCAGTGCAGGGGGAAACGCAGGGCTGCACCATATTCTAGTAAATATCGTGCAGCCCTGTGTTTCTAAAGCGACGAAGCGTGTCGTTAGCCTTCTTGGCTTAACAACACGCATCGCCACTTTCTTGTAAATATGCCCCCTAGTGTGAAAAGAACAGTAAACACACCCGATATGCCAGCCTTGCTTTGGGACCTCTGCCTTGAATACACGACAGCCATGGTTTGTACAGGAACTCTGTGAAATGGCTGAAAATAACGCTCCCGGCTGTTATGCAAATCAGCCTCTTGCTGCATAAAGTACCCAGCTAATAATGGGCGACGGCAAGAAGGAAAGAACCTGTGACACCTGTTATGTAGTTTGACGAGACTGAGAGAAAAGTAGGCCAGAGTTAGCAGAGTTTATATATGCTGCAGATGAACTGTGCGGCGTGGTCTTTGGCATCTTGCGCCGAGTGCCAGGGGGTGCTGTCTCTTTTGATGTGCTCCTTATTAACCACCAGGCTGAACCAATTTGACCGTTGAGCACGATTTTATAAGGCACATAAAAGCGTGAAAAACACTGACTAACATTTTACCGAAAGTCTCAAAGAACATCGTCTTTCGAGCATAAAGGAGTAAACCACAGAAGACCATGGGGCCAAGCACATGTCTAAAGCAGCACAAATGATTCACTGTGATTTATTGAACATTAATGTACCTCCAAATGTAGACAGACCTCGCGCTCTGTTTTATTGAAAATCAAGAAACATTCTGTTCTACGATGTAAGATAATTAAACAGAACAGCAACATATGCAGAGGGACAGAGGAAACATCAGCCTGCTGGGATATTGAAGCATCATTACTATGTTTTCCCCTTTAGGTCTGCCTAGAGACATCTATTACCTGCTTCACAGGGCTATTACCATGTAAACAGAGAGGAACACAGGGTCATCTGCGATTTATACGCCGACATTCATCAGCCACGGCCTTTACACCAGCACATAGCTGTTTGGTTCATGCAGCAGTCAGAAGAGTCTGCATGTGGAGGGCATAGCTCACGTCTTTCAATATTGGTAAAATTAGTGTAGCTTGGGGAGGCAGTTAGCATTTATGAGTGGTGTTGTTTGCTGATGCTTACGTCAGCCATCCCTGCTTCCCAATCTTGTTTCTTACCGATAAACTTCATTACTCTGACTATAGTCTTCCTTGCCACATGAGATACACAGTGAGCTTCAGCTCCACAACTGAACCCTCCAAGCAATTTTATGCCCTAGTCGTCCCATCCCTCTCCAACATGGCCGACCTCCTTCACCCTTGACTCAGTACAAGAGAAGGCACAACCAACCCCACTTCCTGTACAACTACCAAGCACAGTAATCAACCACATGAAGCCGATAGACGATGAGGGAGGGAGGGATGGAAACTCATGTGGCGAAAAAAACTATACTCAGGATAATGAGGATTAACAGTAAGTAACTGAGGCATTACCTCCTCATAAGTCTTCCCCACCACTTGAGTTACAAGGAGAGCATATACCAACGCCAAGCTGCTTCATGGTCACCAACAAGAAATCACAGACCAAAAGGTGAGGCAAACGCCAAGTTTTTAATCAAAACAACAAAACAGAGGCAAAAAACAAACAGACACCCAACAGTAGGAGCGCCAATGAAGTGAAGGCAAAGCAAGCCTGTAGAACAGCTTCAGCAAAATTCCCAGCAGTAGGACCACCCAACACCACACAATAGTGGTCCATGAACATGTGGGGAGAAGCCCACGTTGCGGCCCTACAGAAATCCTTAATCGAGACCCCCTTGGAGACAGAAATACCCCAGGTAGACCTACCCTGGACCTGGGCCAACACCTCTGACCACTGAAGACCACATGCCAGAAGGATTGTCTGCTTAATCCACCTACTCAGGGTGGAAAGAGAAGGGTTATGACCCGATCTCACGGGGCCAAAAGTGACAAACAGATTATCACACTTGCAAGAAGCCAAGGTCCGCTCCAGATAAACCAACACCACCCGCCTGACATCCAGCAGGGGGAGACAAGCATCCATCCCAGACCCAGGCACCGGGGAGAGAGTGGGCAGAATGACTTCCCTGGAACAATTGGCAACTAAGGGGACCTTGGGCAGGAACTTAGGATCAGGACATAGGACAACACAATCCTGCAAGACACGCAAGAAAGGAGTAGAATGCAAAAACGACCCTAAATCTTCAAGCTGAACAGTGGACACAATGACCACCAAAAACACCAGCTTCATGTTTAAGAATTTTATGTCCACAGACCACAAGGGCTCAAAAGGAGCAGCCCGTAGGACCTGTAACACCAACAGGAGATCCCAGGTCTGGGCAGGAGAAATCACTCTAGAACGTAGAAGAAAACATCTACGTATCAAAAGGGCCACCAATGGATCCAGCTCATCCAAATGAGGACTACGGAACGCCAGCAAAAGCTGCCCACTGAGCCCAAAGCATAGAAGGAACCAGGCCCAACACAAAACCATCTAATAGAAATCCAGTACCCTGATCAGGTACACCGAACCAGAGACCAGACCTTTAGAAACACACCACCTAGAATAGGACCCCCAATGCCGGGAATGAGACCGAAGAGTTGCCGAATGTCGGGAACCCTGATGCATGTCAACCACTTCCGTGGAGCAACCACGGGACAAGAGGCTAACCATCTCAAGAGCCAGGCCTGAAGATGGAACCGGTGCAGAACCCCTGAAGGAAGATGTGAACTCCTCAGCCGATACGGAAGATCGGGAATCGCCCAACACTCTTGACTGGCCAGCTCCCTCAGAAGAGCATACCACAGGCGGCGAGCCCAGCCCAGCACAATCAACAGAACAAACGCCTTGTCCAGGTGAATCTTGCACAGAACCCGGCAATCAAGGGGATTGGAGGAAATGCATAAAGCACCTGAATGACATCGCATCCACCCGGACACCTCCCCAGACAGTGAAATCAAAGACATGGGGGTAAAAAACCCTGTTCAGGTGATCTGCCGAACAATTCCTTCTCCCTGGGAGATACACTGCCCGCAGAGACAACAGAGTGCCCTCTGCCCATGTCAGAATCTCCTAAGCCAGGAGCCACCAAGACCGAAACCTGCAGCCCTCCTGGTGATTGAGGTAACCCGTTGCAACCTGATTGTCCATCTGGACCAGAAAATGACGCCCACAAAGGGCTGATGCAAACTCCAGACAAGCCATCTCAACCGCCTTCAGCTGCCAGACGTTGGATGAGCAACCAGTCTGCAGGTGATCCCAGAGATCATGCATAGACCAGGAATCCAACCTCCCCCCACCCAGTCCAACCGTCTGGAATCCGTCATCACCACCCAATTGGGGGCCATCTGAAATGGAAGACCCCCTGCCAGATTGGACTCCACCATCCACCAGCCCAGAGCAGGCCAAATCTGAGGGAACACTACCACCGGCAGATCGTAAGCAGCGGAACAAGGGGACCAATGGGATAGGAGATGGTTTACCAATGGATACAGATGTAAATGAGCCCACAACAGTACATTTATCGCTGCAGACATCAAACCCTGCAACCACAACCACTGATGCACCAGGGTATAATCCAAGGCCAGCAGACAACCCAGGCAAAAAAGACAGCCCCTTGACCATGTCCAGGTGACCCCCCGATAAACACCAACTCCTGGGTGGGAAGCAGATGCGACTTTTTGTGGTTGATCAGGAAGCCGTGCCTCTCCAGCATCTCGCAGACCCTCTAGACATGAAGAGTCCACTTGAAAAAAGAAGAGGCAGAAATCAGCCAGTCATCAAGGTACGGGAATACCTGGATTCCCTCCCTATAGAAGAGTCCAACCAAGGGAGCCAGGATGTTAGTGAAGACCCTCGGGGCAGAAGACAAACCAAATGGCAATACCCGGAACTGGAAATGCTCGGGCCCCACACAAAACCTGAGGAACCACTGGGACGCAGGGTAAATGGGCACGTGCAGATCCAAGGAAGTCACCACGTCGCCCTGAACCAGTAAGGGAAGGATCTCCTGCAAAGACAGTATCTTAAACTTAACATGAGGGACAAACAAGTTCACCCTTTTCAAATCCAGCACAGGACGAAAGCCCCCGGAAACCTTACTTACCAGAAAAGGAATGGAGTAGACTCCTTGACCCTATTGACAGGCTGGAAGAGGACGAATGGCCCCTTTTTTCAAGAAGATCCTGAACATCCGCCAAAAGCTCCTCCCTCTTTGGCGCAGCTGATGACAAGGGAGTGTGAACAAAAAATTCTGGGGGTGGAGAGCCGAAGACAATCAAGTAACCCTCCCTGATAATTCACAGGATCCATTGGTAGGAGACTGACCTTTCCCAAGGCTCCATGAAAGTCAACAAACAACACTCCACAGGGGACTGACCCGCAGGACCCCACGGACAGTCAGGACTTTGACGAGCGGATGGAACCACCATCCGACAGCTGAGACCAGGCTTTGTGGGAGAAAGGGGCGCACCGCTGCAACCCCACCCCTGAAAGGGCAAGCTCCCCCTAGGAGCAGAAGAAGGACCGAAGGCCCTCTTGGTGCCAAAGAACCTCCCCCTAGAAGGACGGATGGGAGCCAACAGCTTCCTATCCTCTTCCGATTTCTTTACCATCTCCTCCAGGGCAGTGGCAAACAGGTTAGCCCCGGAAAAAGGGAACTTCTTCAGAAGGGACATCTGTGCAACTTTGGCCTTCCAATGGCACAACCACACCTGACGCTGTGCCTGAATAGCAGTACCCCTCGAAGCAGCTGCAGCCCCTAGGTATCAAAGGAAATGTTGGACAACAGTCTCGTCTGCTGCTCCATGACTGCCGGGGTAGGCAAGACATCAGCCCTCTGCTCGAAAAAGCTTGGTGAGAGACTGAAAGTCCTTCAAAAGAGACTGAATGGTGTAGGAGAGGTAGGCAGATGCCATACTAGAGAAGTTGGCTGTGGCATGAGACCTCCTAAGTGCCGCCTCCACCCATTTGTCTATCAGGTCCAAAGGAGAGGCATCCTCCAAAACGATAGACCCATGAGAGGACAACCCAGCCATCAGAGAATCAACCTTCACAGCAGAGGAAAAGTCTTTAGCAAAATCCTGAATAGCATAGTGTTTAGAGAGATGGCGCGGGGAAAACTGTTTGTCCACCTCCTGCCACTCATTTTCAATCACCCTCCTGATAGATGGGTGCAAAGGCAGAGACTCAGGTTCACACCGATGGAACTGCATGAAAAAAACATGTGCATTCTCCTCAACCTAAAGTACAGAAAAATCCAGGTTATTCTTAATATGCTGCAGGACCTCCTTCAGCTCCTGTACGTATTTGCCTTGAAGATCATCCTCCTCCCCATCTGCCCCAGCACTGATGGAAGGCTAATGGTGCTACATTTTAGGCAAAAGGGGGACCTCACGCTCCTTAAATGCTTCAGCCACAGCAGCCTGAATCATTTGCTGGATGGCCTGCAAGGAGGGTGTCTCTGCAGGAGCCTACATTCTAGGGCCGCCTCCATGTGGGGCTCCTCAGCTGGCTCCATACTGTCACAAACTGAGAGGAAATATTATGCTCTTAGTGACCGCACAGGTTTAAGCAGAGAATTTATGTTGTAAAAAATCCCGGCAAAAACCCAAAACCGAGCCGGTTGCCAAGCAACCCCACACCAACAGCAATGACCCTGCAGACACCGGGACGCTACGTCCCCTTTCTTAGGCAAAACGCTGGAAAGGCCAGAGTGCGTGCTGCATCAATACAGTAGTAGACCCGGGCCGTTGTAAAACAGTTGTACGCCCTACTGCCGCCCGGAAAAAAAAAAGCAGCGGGAGAAGGCGCGCACCAGCCTGTTGAACAGCTGGACCAGCAGGGCGCTCCCAGAAGTGCCCCCACAAAAAAGGAGGGTAGAATAGGGGCAGAGCCACACCAGACCAGTGGCTGTGATGAACAGCCCCCATGCCCCCAGAATGAGCCCACAGAAGCAGGACCCCCACCATCAATGATGAGCTCGCTCCGCTGATCCTCGGCTAAAAATAGAACAAGCATTGGCATAGCCAATAGGTCTTGCTTTTAGGACCCTATAAGTATTTAGCTATGCAGCACAATATCCTTGGTGCAGCAACATCAACCGTTGCATGGCTAAACACTTATAAGGTCCCCAAGGCGAGACCTATTGGCTATGCCAATGCTGGGAGACAAGCTACAGAAACCATAATGTTCCCGAACACAGAAACTTTTTAAATGTACACCAGGTGCTACGGGCAAACTCTTGGTGTGTCACGGACTTGAGTTATGTTGATACTTGAAATGAATTCCCAATGTGAAAGTCAATTTCCAGTACTCGCATAAACTGAAGACAAGTCCTACATGCCATCAGATGTGGTGGACTTATCAAATCAGCCCCCTTTTCTCCCATGCCCTCAAACTTCCAGCTCCCACCCCGAAGTGGCTCCTGCTTTGTAGATGGGTATGGTTTGAGCGAAAAATGTCTGACCCATTAGCAGACTAGGAAATTTGGTGGACCGGCTGCTGCGAACATGGGTGAGTCACTGCTCTGCCACAACTGCAGTTCAGTTGTGAAACTGAACTGAAGTTTGTATGACTAACGCAGTACTTCATTCGAGAGAGAAATACAAGTATGATTTGAGTGCCCCGTAGACAGATGGGCAAGAGCACAGACGCCAGGCTCCCTACAAGTCTTTCCACGCACTGCCTCCAGTCCTGAACTTTTCACCTACACATCATTCATTTCAGATGCATTAGTCTCATTTGTTCAACTAAAGCAAAGTAACACTACAAGGAGGCATTAGCCTGTCACACAAACACCCAGCAATGGAAACCCTGCACGTAATGACTGGAGGGGGTAGTCATCATACCGACACAGTACGTGTGCTTCTAGTAAACATAGAGGGCCATATTAGAAACGCTTTGCGATAAATATCGCAAAGCACGCTTAGCGCTCATTTTCTTAACGCCGACTATCGCTGGATTTTATCGCTGAGATAGCGCGTTATTAGCAACACGTAGCTCCAATGCGATAATGAATCCAGCGATAGCAGTGAAATGCCTGTTCATCGCATGGAATCCAGCGCCAATAGGCCAGCGATAGGGGAATGCTTGCTGATATGCCCTGGTGGATTCAGCCCCACAATCCACCTCCCATTGTGTAGATAGGTAAGAAGTGTTCTGAGCAGGTGTAAAAATTCCAGGGATGTATGCAGTCAGCGCGTCTTTTGTCATCACTAACCGGGTCCTCATTGCTAAGGGTAGGTCTGTTAGCGGACATTTTTGTAGATTTTTGGTTGGGAACGCCTACTTTGCATGTCATTAGTGATACATATCGCCGACATGCAAAGCGGCACCCAAAACGGTCACTTTCGCCATGAAGCTGTCGCTAAAAGCTGTTAGCAACAGCTTGCTGATAGGGCGATAAAAATATCGCCGCTTTAGTGGCAAAAAGTGCCGCTAAAGTGGCGATACTGCCCTTGCTAATATGCCCCAGAGTTTGCAATTATTTCATTGGATTCTGTACGTTTCGAATATTCTTGATGTTCAGAAATGCACCGAATTAGACCAGACTGAGGAGAGGAATATTTCTGAGAATCTTTTGTGGTGGTCATGTGACACTGTTAACTGATGAAAGTTAGTACATGAAGGTCAAATATATGGAGAAAGGCCCTGGAATAATAACTCAGAGTCTGGGTTGTTGCTGGGTGTTTCATCAGATGTTTAAAAAACATAAATAGCAAATCGCATCTCAATTTTTCACTTAAGAAAATGTTTTAACTGAATGATGTTTAGTTACGCAGTGGAAATCCAAAAAGGGCCCTAGGATATTGCGTGTAGGCACCTTGGATCTTTTGGAGGGAGTTCTGCCAAAACTCAACTCATGTAGTCACCATCACCTCAAGAATGGGCGGCTGGTTAATGGGCTTTGAGGCTCCACCCACCCAGGTTCCAGCACAAAAAACATACTAATCTTCTAGTTACTACTATGATCTTACAACAGTAATTGGCTGGCTTTCACTTCCTGACTTTTGCTTGAGCGAGTTAATGAGCCAGGCACCCTTCACTGACACCTGCACTAGTGCGCATGTGCCATCCATTGTAAGTAACTATGGTGGCGAGGCCGAGGCTTACCTTGAGCCTGTCCTGGCTTGCCATTCTCCAAGCCTCCTTGCACAACTCCTAGATGACTCACAGCAAGTGTCATTTTTCTGATTTAGAGCCCCGCGCTTTAGCTTTCAGCCCTATACTGACCACCGTTACCTATCCAAGTGCTCCTGGAGGCTGCCTTTGTTGGATGAAAGGGGCAAGCCAATCTATGAGCATGTGACCTGGCACTTCAGGGTCATAAGCGCTGATGACCCGATGACGTAGGGTCATTTATAATAAACAGATACACTGTGCAGGCTTTAGATGCACATGCGCACTGTATCTATGTAAGCCAGCACCTGCTTTGACTTTCTCCCTGCCACGGCTGTACTTCTGATACAGTCAGACCTGTAGAGAGCCACAACCAGGGCTGAGAAATGAGCCCTACACCAGAAAGTTGATCCTGCAGAAGAAGAGGATCCCAGTACCCTCTGTCACCTCCTGCAGCCAGCCCACCACAGACTCCAGTTCGATCTGCTTCAGAACATTCCTGCCAGACAAAGCATGCCCTCTGTAAGATTTTAATTTTACAGCAAAAAACCGCACAAACAAATATTTCTCAACAACGACTGCAAAAAGCGATTCAGTGACTGTTTACCTTTCACATGTTGTGTGTCATCTGGCATTGCTTATAAGTGGGTATTTTTCCAGAATACTGCATTTCCGTAGTTTTTTCATGAGCTTTTTCTAGTGCATAGTGCAAATGTTACCTGAGTCCCTCTAGGAGAGCTCAGGAATTTAGGCTGAATGCAAGACTGTTATACCTGGGCCTTTTTCCAGGTTAATCCCTAAACTTAATTCCTTTCGCCTCCTATTTTTCTGACTTGTTTTTGTTGGCTTTAGGACTCTGGGCAGTGCGGAAGAGCATATGTTGTCTGTGTAAATTGTGATTCTGATTGGTTATCCATGATTGGTATATTTGATTTACTGTTTAGTTCCTAGTAAAGTGCACTGTGTACACCAGGGCCTGTAAATCAAATGCTCCTAGTAGGATTGCAGCATTGGTTGCGCAACCCACATGAGTAGGCCTGTAAATGTGTCTCAGACCTGCCAATGCTGTGTCTGCACGGGGGGCATGGCCAAGCCGCGAGCTGTGATGGCCGGGCGGCGTTGAAGCTCCGCCGTCGACCCAGCGCTTACGCTGCCTTCCCCACCCTCCTGATGCGGGCGCTGGGTGCCCGGCACCACCGCTGATCCTCCTGAGGCCCCGGAACACTCCGTGATACAGATCGGGCCCCGTATGCACCTGGGGCGACCGGCAGAGGACTGGGACTCGCCGACCTGAGGCCCAAGATGGCGGCTTGAATCGGCGGACGGGGACGCGAGTGCGGAGACGGCGGCCGGCTGGGCAGCAGGTACCCGGGGGGGGCAGAGGGGGGGTATTGAGCGCCGGGGTGCGGACAGGCGGGGGTCTGCTTTGCTCCCTGCGCTGCTGCTGGCCAGAGGACGGCCGGGCGCTCGGTTTTGGCCCTGCGCTGCGGTCGCGGCCTCTCTCATTGCTTCCTCCCTGGGGCCCCGGGCTAATTTGGTCGGGGGGCTGGGGGGGTGACGGGACGGCCTGTTGGCGGCGGGGGTGGGCGGAGGGGACTCCGCGCTGGGCCGAGCACCCGGGCTGTCTCTGCCCCTGTCCTTGGGCCCTCTCTGGGGGGGTCCTGTGTTACGCGGTCGGTGCTGGCCGTTCTCCTTCACCCCCATCCTTCAACACCGGGCCGTGGCTGCTGGTGGCACCACTGGGACTGCCCCTCCGCTCTGTCTGGATCCTGTGGCCCCGTGGGGGCGCTCCCTGGTCCGGCTGCTCAATTGTCGCCGTGTTGCTTCGCCTCCCTTGGCGGTGGCCCTTGCCTGAGGTGCGGCGGAGTCGAGACTGGTCGGATTCCCCGGAGAATACTGCTCCGCCCGTAGTACTGGGCCGATAAGTTGTGGATTGGGCCGCCCTACTGAGCTGTCGCTGCTCCGTATTTGAGCCACCTTTGAACTAAGGCAAGCGGGCTGGTTGCCGTTCAGCCGTGTGGGGGCATGGGTCGCAAGGACCCAAAGCAGAAAATGCTGCCGTTTGAAAAGCTACCTGAGCAACCGGCGGAGCGACGCCCAGACATGCCGGCCCCTTTGGAGGGGGCGTCCGGTGGCCCGACGGCCTGTGCCCCATCCCCAGACTGGCTGCAAGAGATGCGTGCTGGGTTCAGGGCCCTCGATGGTCGCTTCGACGCTCTGGATAAAACGCTGGAACGATGGGGGCCAAGATCCAGGCCCATGATAAGCGTTTGGTAGAAGCTGAGGCCCGGATCTCCGCCATGGAGGATAGCGCTGTGCAAGAAAACAAGCGCATAGATAGAATGGAACGCATATTGAAAGAGGTGGCCATCAAGAACGAGGACTTGGAATCGCGCAGTCGGCACAACAACGTGCGAATCACTGGGGTTCCGGAATCCACGGCTACTGGCAGACTGGACGTTTTTGTGGAAAAACTGTTGTCGGACATTTTTGGGAGAGAATCCTTCACACCGGGCTTTGTAGTTGAGAGGGCGCACCGCTCCCTGGGGCCGTGACCTAATCCGGGGCTCCCGCCTCGCCCGCTGATTGCCCGTATCCTGAACTTCCGGGACCGCGACACGGCCCTGCGGCTGGCTAGAGAGAAGGGTGAGATCACTTGGCAGGGCTCGAGACTCTCATTCTACCCTGATTTCACCGCCATGGTCCAGGAGGCCAGACGGAAATACGCAGTGGCGAAGGCTGCGCTCCGCAATCTAGGCCTAAAATATGGCATGCTCTACCCGGCCCGGCTGCGGGTTGAGATTGATGGCCGTGTTCGGTTCTTTGACAATCCTACTGAGGTGCAGGAATTCTGCTGCACATACAAGCCGCGCAGAGGCCCTCTGGGAGGGGATGAGGATGGACAGTCTCCCCCGCGCAGTGGATCAGCGATCAGCCAGGACCTGTTTGCGGGCTCCGGGATCGGCTGAGACAGCGCCCGTGTCCTAGCTTTGTTCTTTCTAACTCTTGCTACCGGGGGACTTTGGAACACTTTGTGTATAACTGTTTTGCAGTGCTGGGTTGATAGCGGGTCGTTGTCATCCCCCTTTGGTTGAAACCGCTGGGAATACTTTTGGTTACGATGCTCTGCTTTTTCTTGTTTGCTTACAATTGGTATTGCTATTTGGAGCTATGCTTTTTTTTCACAGGTTTGGGTTTGCCTCACGTTTGCGTGATTTGGCTGGGTGGAGGGAGGGGGGTAGGGGTAGGTAACCTTGATCTTATTGATATGGCTGGGTGTGTGTTGACTTTGCTGATACACGGAGACACTGCTGCTTTCTGGCTCCCATTGCTTGCTACATGGCATCGATGGCCCACATAGGCTTGAATGAAACTCCCATCAGCCTATCGTTAATGTCTTGGAACGTCAGGGGCCTGAACAACCAGCGTAAATGCAAACAGATACTACACTATTTAAATCGGCACCGAGTTGACGTTGCTTTTATTCAAGAGACACATTTACACCGATTTCTCAACTGCCTTTTCTAAGTAAGATCTTGGAAAAACATGTTCTGAACGCAGTAGCCAGTTATCTTGAGGAACACCATCTTCTGCATGCCAGGCAGGCGGGCTTCCGGCCACAACACAGTACAGAACTGGTTATGGCCACGGTCACCGACGAGTTAAGAATCAGAGCAGACAATAAACAACCTTGCGCTCTGATTCTGCTCGACCTATCGGCAGCCTTCGATACGGTCAGCCATACCATCTTGCTGAACCGTATCGCGAAGCTGGGGATTGCTGGCCAGGCATTCAAGTGGTTAGAGTCCTTCCTATCAGGCCGCACTCAGAGGGTTCAGATGGGGGACCAGCTATCTGGGATTAAGGATGTGACATGGGGGGTGCCTTAAGGGTCCGCACTCTCCCCCTTATTGTTCAACATCTATCTGCAACCCCTGATGGAAGAACTCACGCGCAGGAACTGTGAGGTCTTTAACTACGCAGATGACACGCAGTTACTGGTGCGGCTGGGACAAACACCAGAGGCCCAAGAATCAGTTAGGAATCTTCTTGAATTCACGGTCAACTGGATGACCAACAACTTCCTCAAAGTTAATGCAGAAAAAACGGAGGTGCTGGTACTAACAAACAAAGCCAACCCCTGGGATGATTTGTACTGGCCCCCAGAACTCGGCAAAACTCCTATCCCTGGCACAGTAGTGAAGAGTCTTGGCCTAAAGATCGATGCGGATCTTACCATGGCCCCTCAAGTGTCGGCTGTGGTGGGTTCCTGCACAGCCGTGATGCGGCAGTTACGCAAGCTTACTACCATTCTCTCAGCCTCCACACTGCAAACCATCGTCTCAGCGACTGTCATCTCGAGGCTAGATTATGGTAATGCTCTGTACCTGGGCTTATCACAGAAGCTGATGAGGAAACTGCAGGTTGTGCAGAACGACGCAGCCAGACTGGTCTTCTCTCTTCCTAGAAGCTCGCATGCAACTATTCTTCTTCGTAAACTGCACTGGCTTCCGGTGAAGCTTAGGGTTCAATTCAAAGGCCTCTGTATGGCCCACAAGGCGCTCTTTGGCAATGCCCCTGAAAATTTGTCATCACTAACCGGGTCCTCATTGCTAAGGGTAGGTCTGTTAGCGGACATTTTTGTAGATTTTTGGTTGGGAACGCCTACTTTGCATGTCATTAGTGATACATATCGCCGACATGCAAAGCGGCACCCAAAACGGTCACTTTCGCCATGAAGCTGTCGCTAAAAGCTGTTAGCAACAGCTTGCTGATAGGGCGATAAAAATATCGCCGCTTTAGTGGCAAAAAGTGCCGCTAAAGTGGCGATACTGCCCTTGCTAATATGCCCCAGAGTTTGCAATTATTTCATTGGATTCTGTACGTTTCGAATATTCTTGATGTTCAGAAATGCACCGAATTAGACCAGACTGAGGAGAGGAATATTTCTGAGAATCTTTTGTGGTGGTCATGTGACACTGTTAACTGATGAAAGTTAGTACATGAAGGTCAAATATATGGAGAAAGGCCCTGGAATAATAACTCAGAGTCTGGGTTGTTGCTGGGTGTTTCATCAGATGTTTAAAAAACATAAATAGCAAATCGCATCTCAATTTTTCACTTAAGAAAATGTTTTAACTGAATGATGTTTAGTTACGCAGTGGAAATCCAAAAAGGGCCCTAGGATATTGCGTGTAGGCACCTTGGATCTTTTGGAGGGAGTTCTGCCAAAACTCAACTCATGTAGTCACCATCACCTCAAGAATGGGCGGCTGGTTAATGGGCTTTGAGGCTCCACCCACCCAGGTTCCAGCACAAAAAACATACTAATCTTCTAGTTACTACTATGATCTTACAACAGTAATTGGCTGGCTTTCACTTCCTGACTTTTGCTTGAGCGAGTTAATGAGCCAGGCACCCTTCACTGACACCTGCACTAGTGCGCATGTGCCATCCATTGTAAGTAACTATGGTGGCGAGGCCGAGGCTTACCTTGAGCCTGTCCTGGCTTGCCATTCTCCAAGCCTCCTTGCACAACTCCTAGATGACTCACAGCAAGTGTCATTTTTCTGATTTAGAGCCCCGCGCTTTAGCTTTCAGCCCTATACTGACCACCGTTACCTATCCAAGTGCTCCTGGAGGCTGCCTTTGTTGGATGAAAGGGGCAAGCCAATCTATGAGCATGTGACCTGGCACTTCAGGGTCATAAGCGCTGATGACCCGATGACGTAGGGTCATTTATAATAAACAGATACACTGTGCAGGCTTTAGATGCACATGCGCAGTGTATCTATGTAAGCCAGCACCTGCTTTGACTTTCTCCCTGCCACGGCTGTACTTCTGATACAGTCAGACCTGTAGAGAGCCACAACCAGGGCTGAGAAATGAGCCCTACACCAGAAAGTTGATCCTGCAGAAGAAGAGGATCCCAGTACCCTCTGTCACCTCCTGCAGCCAGCCCACCACAGACTCCAGTTCGATCTGCTTCAGAACATTCCTGCCAGACAAAGCATGCCCTCTGTAAGATTTTAATTTTACAGCAAAAAACCGCACAAACAAATATTTCTCAACAACGACTGCAAAAAGCGATTCAGTGACTGTTTACCTTTCACATGTTGTGTGTCATCTGTCATTGCTTATAAGTGGGTATTTTTCCAGAATACTGCATTTCCGTAGTTTTTTCATGAGCTTTTTCTAGTGCATAGTGCCAATGTTACCTGAGTCGCCTCTAGGAGAGCTCAGGAATTAAGGCTGAATGCAAGACTGATATACCTGGGCCTTTTTCCAGGTTAATCCCTAAACTTAATTCCTTTCGCCTCCTATTTTTCTGACCTGTTTTTGTTGTCTTTAGGACTCTGGGCAGTGCGGAAGAGCATATGTTGTCTGTGTAAATTGTGATTCTGATTGGTTATCCATGATTGGCATATTTGATTTACTGGTTAGTTCCTAGTAAAGTGCACTGTGTACACCAGGGCCTGTAAATCAAATGCTCCTAGTAGGCTTGCAGCATTGGTTGCGCAACCAACATAAGTAGGCCTGTAAATGTGTCTCACACCTGCCAATGCTGTGTCTGCACAAGCAGTTTTAAAATGCCATGTCGACTTGGCAAGTCCACACACAAACCTTCCCTTTTCGTACATGTATGTCACCCCAGTAGTAGGCCCAAGGCACCCCCTGGGCAGGGTGCAGTGTCTATTAAAGGTAGGACATGTACTAGAGTGTTTTACATGTCCTGATAGTGATATACTGTGCATTTCGTTTTTCACTATTGACAGGCTGTCTGTCCTACAGGTTAAGATGGGAGCTGCCTTGTAACATCTTACAAGTGTAACTTTCCATTGGGACAAGATAGAGAAATGGAGGTTTAGCCTTCTGAACTCAGAATTTATTAACACACTTTTTCATGAAGGTGGTTTTTATATTGTGTGTTGGAAAAAGCGGCTTTTAGAAAGTGTGCATTTTCTTGCTTTACCATTCTGTGTGCCTCTGCCTGTTTGTGTATTCACTGTCTGGTTTTGGAGTGACAGGAGCTAGGGATGTGCATTCCCTCTAGACAGTCACAAGGGGGGTTGATGTGAGTGCTTCCTCTCCTGGGTGACTCATAGCCAGGCTGAATAGACCTATCTCTATTTAGAGTGGTGGGAGAAGTTGTCACTTGCACCTGAATGGCCCGTGGCTGCCTTACACAAAGCTGTCTCCACCTCCTGTAGTGAATCTGACATTAGCCAGGCAGGACTGGTTTATGTGTGCAAGAGGAACTTTGTGCTGTCTTCAAAGGAAAACAGGGATAAATATTGGGGCTCTGACCCCAGAATTTTAGATCACTTCACAAGAGTAGCCTACCAAGAACAAGAGCTGAAGAGCTGTGTGAGGAGCGCTGCCCTTTTATGTGTAAGGGGTGGGTTGGCCTGCAGATGCTACTTCTGTCTGTGGGCAAAGGAAAAGGTCTGACAATTTTTGCTCTGCTGTGGTATCCTGCTTGAGAGGATCTCCAAGAGGTTGCCTCCTGTTGGGAGTCTCAGGGAAATTAAAGACTACAAAAGGATCTGTTCAGGATCAGAAAAGAACTTCCTGGAAGGAGAGCTGGTAGAGCTGTGATAGGAGTGCCGCCCATTGATGTTTGTGTGATGAGGCAGCCTGCTGTTGATGCTTCTTTCTGGCGCATGAGAAGGACTGGACTGTTCTTCGCCATAAAGAAGGAAGGAAGCGTGTGGTGAGTGTTCTGCCCAGAGATTCTGCTTTATCTTATGCTGGCTGTGGGACTCAGGGTCAAGCCTCCTTCAACTACCAAGGGACATCGCGTGTGTAGCCCTTTTGTCTTTGTCCCTAATTTGAGAGAGGGCTTGAACCGGCACGTGTGAGCACTTTGCGCTTGAAGAGTCCAGCACGGTGAGCGCTTCATTACTGCAGACAGCGTGTGTTGAGCACTGGGTTTTGTCTGCTCTGAGGCATGGGCTCTGGTTAGGGGGGGCCTTGAAGTCCAGCCCGTGGTGAGCGCTCGTCCCCCAACGAGAGCAGATAGTAAGACTGTGTGGCTGCTTTGATCCCTCCTGACGAGCTGAGCCCACATGCCCTGGGCCCTATGGCCGCTGCTGACGGAGGTGCCCCGTACAGCACGTCGAAGGTGCTTTGGCAACCAGGCGGGGCACCTCCGTATCCCAATTGCGTATACTGCACAGATCATACACTTCAAGGACTCTACTGCACCAAAGAGGACAGAGTGATGCAGATCAGTGCGCAAGGGGATGCAAGGAGGTAGGCACCTTCTTCCATATCTTGTGGTTCTGCCCGCGAATTCAACAATTCCGGAGAGAAATAATAGGGGTAATGTCACGGACCGAGAGGTCACATTTGGGACCAAGTGGCATATTCTGTGTGTGTCTGGAGAAAATAAGTGGCCAAAATACTCCAGGAGATGGCTCATGATTGCAGGCATATTAGACAAAAGAAATATAGTTAGGGAATGGGGTGCGCACCACACCCCGAGCGCTGCGCAATGGAAGGAGGATCTGGACTGGTGCTGCATGACTAAAAAAGTGGTGTTCCAGGGCAGGGGTTGCCTGAGGAAATGGGACTAAATATGGGGTAAATGGATACAATATATTGGTCTCCGAGGGACCGTTTGGAGTAATGGGCAGGTGGGAGAAAGGGGGGAAACATAGGACAATGCGATACACTAAAATATACCAAAGAATGATTTAATCGACCTATTTCTGTACTGTGACATGATTAGACATAAAGATGTTAAAATGGATACCCTTGTGAATCTTTATGGAAGCATCCATTAATAGATTTACTGCCAGGCTTTCTGTTTGTTCATTCAATAAAAAGAAGTTTAAAAAAGAGGTTACAGAATGGCATGGACTTTGAAGTCCATGCCCTGCTGAAATAAGGGGTGCATGGAAACGGGGTAGGTGGGGCGGCACATGTTGTGCCCCCCTGAATGCCCCATCCCCATAGGGGAGCTGTAGGGCCCCCTTTGTTTCCCCACTGCCAGCCTTTTCATGGCGGGTGTTAGAGTCGGGGATCTCTGGTTGGCGCAAGGTTGCCCTTGTGTCAAGCAGGAACCCTCTCCTCCACGTCAGGGCGCAGGATAACCCCTCGCGAATGACCCTTGCTCACCCTCTAGGTGCGTGGCGTGAGCAGCCAAGGCGATTCCTCAGGCGTTGTTGGTTAAGCACTTACAATCGTACACACAGTAAATACATCAATCCCCCCAGAAACGGACACCAGACTTGGATATATTTAAAAATACGCTTCTTTATGTAAAAATTAGGTATATATATCTCAGCAGATTTATCACAAGACCAATAACGTTTTCGCTATGCCACCAGGTTGTAAAGCGGGCAAATGTTCGTTGTTCGTAGCTTCAAATGGATACTTGGTAGTCTCTTGCAAATGTTACTTGTGGTTCCAGTACTCACAGAGATCGACTCCTGCGAACGGGGAAATAAGGCGTTGCGGGCCCCGAGCCCGATGCTGGAACTTCTTTCGTGATGTGGAGAGTCGGCACAGGTCGGTGCGACTCTCAGCTTGGGAAGTGTTCTTGGGTCCTCAATCAGCAGGTGTGGGCACGTAGGCAGGCGCGGCCAGCGACCCTTTAGCACGGCGGTGCAGGAGGGTCTCCACAGCGGGGGCGGCGTGGCCAGAGGTGTCCGGGGATAGCGAAGCGGGGTCGCAGGGCACGGTTAGTGCAGCTGGATGACCCGGCGTAGATCACAGTCGTCGGACGGCTTCCAGCGGGAGGGGTGATAGCGCGGTCAGCGCGCTCCAGTAGCAGGCGGTGACAGGGATGCAGGCGGCCTGGCCCGGGGACAGAGAGCGGCTCGGGACGGAGCGGGGCTCTCATGGGTTTGAGGCAGGCGAGCTTCTGAGTGTCACGGCCCTAGGAGGGGCGATGAGGGGCGCAGTCTCTTTTCCAGCGGGATGCACACACGGCTCGAATTGGAGGATGAGCAAGAAGCAAAGAGAAACCACTGGTCCTGGGGTTCAGTTCAGGGGGCAAGCTCAGATCAAGCCCTTGGAGAATGTTCAAGCACAAAGTAGCAAAGTCTTTTCAGTAAGTCTCTTCCTCTCCTTTCTCAGCAAGGCAAGCAGCAGGCCAGCTCCTCCGGCGTCTTCTTCTCCTTCTAGTCGGGCAGAGGTTCTTTGTGGTAAACAGGATTCTGATTTCTTAGGAGCCAGGCTCCTACTTTTATACCATGATTCTTTTGTTCTTTAGCGCCAGGGGGCCTAGGCCTGGCTCAGTCCAGTTCTGGAGCACTTTGTTATGGTGACTCTGCTCTTTCCTTTCAGCAGCAGGGCAGAGACATCAGCCGCCCCACAGGGGGCGGCGCCGGCTTTGTGGTGGCAGAGCACAGGTCTATTCAAGAGTCAAGGTGTACTCCTCCCACCCATCCTGGTGTCATCTCCCTACCCACCACCTGGCAGCCAACCTGTCTCTGGGGATCCCCCCACCCTGCTCCTTACTGTTGCCAGGCAGAACACACACACACAGCAGAGGCGGACTGAGATGGTCAGGTCAGTAAATACTAACTTTCTAAAAGTAGTATTTACAAACCCAGGATATTAAAATAAACTTGACTACAAGAAGTATTTTATTATTCTGAGTTCAGGCATACTAAACTTGACACTCTACCATGCTCTCTGAGTCCACTGGGGTCACAGCGTTGGCGTGATCCCAGCAGCCCATTCTGGCCTATGGAGAGCAGGTAGCCTTCAATAGTGAAGAACGAAAATGGCTGTAATTCACTACTAAGACATGCCCCACACATCAGGGCATGTCCTACCTTATGCCTACAATGCACCCTGCCCTTGGGCCTACCAGAGGGGTGGCTAATATGTAGGTAAGGGAAGGTTTAGGGACTGGCAAGTGGGGGCACTTGCGCAGTCAGCGCGACGGTCCCGGACCGCGCACAGGGTCTGCGGTGGCAGACCCTAGACACACTTTACAAGGCCGCTTCCGTGGGTGGCGCAACCAGCGCTGCAAGCCCACCAGCAGCATTGGCATTCACAAGCCCTGGCACCCCTGGTGCACTTTACTGGGGACTGACAGTGAATCCAATAAACCAATCATGGACATCAATTACAGGTACACTTTACCTCGGGAGCACTTGCACTGCGGCACGGATTAGCCGTGGCGCAGTGCCCTGAGCGGACAACACCAGCAAAACAATCGAGGCACACCATCAAAAATTGGAAGGGAAACTCACGCCAAGGTGCCAGGTCTAACACGTGTCCCCTCCAGCTGAAATGTGGGGAGAACTACCCTTGCCCAGGGGGTTCCTCGTCACTAAGGCGGAAATACCTGGACAGACCGTCAGCGTTGGCATGATCTGTACCAGGACGGTGTTCCACCGTAAAGTCCATACCCTGTAGGGAGATGGACCACCTCAACAGCTTCGGGTTCTCACCCCTCATTTGCATCAACCATCTGAGGGGCCTGTGGTCCGTCTGAACCCGGAAGTGAGACCCAAACAAGTAGGGTCTTAGCTTCTTCAGCGCCCAGACCACAGCAAATGCTTCTCGCTCAATTGCACTCCACCTACTTTCCCGTGGAAGTAACCTCCTACTGATGAAGGCTACGGGTTGGTCCCAGCCCTCCTCAGTCATCTGTGAGAGAACAGCCCCTACACCATGCTCTGAAGCGTCTGTCTGTACTAGGAATTCCTTGGAGAAGTCAGGGGCCAAGAGCACGGGCGCCGTGCACATGGCAGTCTTCAGGGTGTCGAAAGCTTTCTGACAGGTGTCAGTCCAAATCACGTTCCTGGGCTGCTTCTTGGAAGTCAGCTCTGTCAAGGGGGCAACGATCGTTCCATAGCCCTTGACAAACCTCCTGTAGTACCCAGTGAGCCCCAGGAAGGCCCTCACTGCGGTCTGCGTCTTGGGGGGTTCCCAAGCCAGGTTGGTCTCAATTTTGGGTTGCAAGGGTGCCACCTTGCCACTCCCCACTTGGTGTCCCAAGTACACCACGGAACCCTGCCCGATCTGGCACTTGCTTGCCTTGATCGTGAGGCCTGCTCGGCGCAGAGCCATCAACACTTCCCAGAGGTGGTGCAGGTGTTCGGGCCAGGTGGCACTGAACACTGTGATGTCATCCAGGTAGGCGGCACTGAACGCATCCAGCCCAACCAGTACCTGGTTGACCAACCTCTGAAAGGTGGCAGGGGCATTCTTCATCCCAAATGGCATGACTCGGAACTGGAAGTGCCCATCTGGTGTAGAGAATGCGGACCTCTCTTTGGCCCCATCGGTCAAGGCGATCTGCCAGTACCCAGACGTTAAATCAAACGTGCTGAGGAACCGGGCAGCCCCCAGCCGATCAATGAGCTCATCAGCTCTGGGGATGGGGTGCGCGTCAGTCTTAGTTACTGAATTGAGTCCTCTGTAGTCCACACAGAACCGGAGTTCAGGTGTGGCTCCCGGCGCAGCAGCTTTGGGGACCAAGACCACGGGGCTGGACCAAGGACTGCTGGAGGACTCAACCACCCCTAGCGCAAGCATTTTGGAGACCTCCTCCTTAATGCAAGCTCTGACCCTGTCAGTTACCCTGTAAGCCTTGTGCTTCACAGGTAAGCTGTCTCCTGTGTCCACATCATGGACGCACCAATCTGTGACACCAGGAACCAGGGAGAATCGGTCGGAAAACTGTCCCAGCAAGTGGCGGCAATCTTCCTGTTGTTCGGGCGTCAGGGTGGGTGAGAGGTTAACTCCATCCACTGACCCATCTTTCTCAGAGGCCACTAAGAGGTCAGGAAGAGGCTCGGTCTCCTCTTCCATTCCATCATCAGTGGCCAGCAGCATGCCCACTTCAGTCCTCTCTAAGTGGGGCTTAAGGCGGTTAACATGTAGGACCCTCAAAGGGTTCCTGGGAGTCTGCATGTCCACCAAGTAGGTGATAGGACTTTTGCGCTCCACAACCTCAAATGGACCTGTCCACTTATCCTGAAGTGCACAAGGCTCCACTGGGGCCAAGACCCACACCTTTTGTCCAGGTTGAAGCTCTACCAGAGTGGCATTCCGGTCGTACCACCGCTTCATCTCCTCCTGGCTGGCTTCCAGATTTGCCTCAGCAAGTTGCCTGAAACGCCGAGTCTGGTTTCGGAAGGCCAGCATGTAACTATATACATTCTGGGGAGGTTTCCTGGGAGATTGCTCCCAGCCTTCCTTTACCAAACTCAGAGGTCCTCTTACCGGGTGACCATACAGAAGCTCAAAGGGGCTGAACCCTAGAGACTTCTGCGGCACCTCTCGGTAAGCGAAGAGCAGGCATGGCAAGAGGACGTCCCACTTACGCCTCATTGGACCGTCCAGGCCCATGATCATGCCTTTGAGGGTTCGGTTGAATCTCTCAACCAACCCATTTCCTTGGGGGTGGTAAGGAGTGGTGAACTTGTAAGTTACCCCACACTCCTTCCACAGGGATTTCATATACGTGGATATGAAATTGGTCCCCCTGTCGCTCACCACCTCTAGAGGGAATCCCACTCGGGAGAAAATCCCCATCAGTGCCCGTCCCACCACGGGGGCCGTCACTGTCCTCAGAGGGATGGCTTCAGGGTACCGGGTGGCATGGTCCACCAAGACCAGGATGAACCTGTTGCCCAGGGCTGTCTTGGGGTCCAGAGGCCCCACAATATCAATACCCACTCGTTGGAATGGCGTACCGACCACAGGGAAAGGTTGCAGAGGAGCCTTATGCTTCCCTCCGCTCCTACCACTTGCCTGGCAAGTCTGACAGGTTCTGCAGTAGGAATCTGAATTCTTATGCATTTGGGGCCAGTAAAAGTGGGTGACAAGCCTGTCATAGGTCTTGTCCATCCCCAAATGTCCTGCTAAAGGCACATCGTGAGCCAGCCCCAGTAGGAAGGTTCTGAACTTCTGGGGTACCACCAGCACACGGGCTGACCCAGGTTCAGCAGCCTTAGGCTCGGAATACAGGATGTCACTCTCCCAGTACACGTGGTGTGTTTTGGCCTGAACACCGTTGGCCTGGTCTGCAGCCTGTTGCCGCATACACACGAGAGAAGGGCATTCTTTCTGCTCCCTGCAGAATTCCTCCCTGGAGGGACCTCCTTCTTGCTGCCAATGGGTCAGCTCAGGCAGATCTCCCAGTTCGGCAATCTGTTCCCCGGTAGGCTCCAGAGCATCCCCCTCAGGGTCTACTTCCTCCTGGGCCGTGGGAACTTCGGGGGCCGGTTTCCCGCGCCTCCTGCGCCTTCTCCCTAAGGCCGGTTCCTGGACCTCTCCCTCAGGCTCCAGGACCCTCTCAACACCCCTACTGGCTGCCATGGACCGGGTGGTCACGCACGCCCAGTCGGGTAGACCCACCATCCTCAGATGCGTGGTCTTCTCCACCTTTTCCCAAGGGGAACTCTCCAGGTCGTTCCCTAGCAGACAGTCTACAGGCATGTCAGTTCTCACAGCGACTTGTAGAGTACCAGAGACCTCCCCCCACTCAAAGGGAACTTGAGCCATTGGACAACGACTCTCTACGTTGTCAGCATTGACAACCCTACAGTAGGCATTGGGTACAATTTGCTCTTGAGACACCAGGTGTTGCCTCACCGAGGTCACGCTGGCTCCTGTATCTCTAAGAGCCTCAACCTTCTTTCCATTGATGGTCACCACTTGCCCATATTTCTTAGTGTTAGAGGGCAGGTAGGTTACAGGGACCATCTCACTGTCTCCTAGCGAGACTAGGGTCATCTGCCCGGGACCCCCACCCTCCTGGACTGCTACCTCCTCCCCAAAGTTAACACTAGCTACTTGCCGGGGTGGAGCACCAGTGGGTGCGGTCTTACCAAACAGGCGACACTTAGGATCAGAGGCAATGTGACCCGGGTCACCACACCTATAACAATTGAAGGGCCCCTTTGGAACAGGTCTACCTGTCGGGGCCCCGTTCTGCTGCGGGGTTGGGGGAGGCTGAGAACCCTTCTGCTGGTTCCCTTGGTAATTACTTTGGGGGCCTTTTTGGAACCCCTTCTGTTTACCCTTGTCCCCCCCACTCTTCTGCTGGGGACCCTGCCCACCTTTGGCGGAGTCTCCCACTTGACCCTTGTGGACCCTGGTGCTGAGCCAGCGGTCCGCCTCCTCAGCAAGCTTCCTCGGGTTGGACAGCATGCTATCTATCAGGTGCTGGCGTAGCTCAGGAAAACATTGACTGGACAAGTGCTCCCATGCAATTAAATCAAGCAGCCCTTGATAATCATTCACTTTGCTACCCTTCACCCAACCATCCAGCGCTCTGCAGAAAAAGGTCACATACTCCACATACGTACTCTCAGGGATCTTCTTGGTCTCCCTGAACCTCTGTCTATATAGCTCAGGAGTTAACCCATACCTGGTCATTAAAGCTTCCTTCATATGGGGGTATGAGGTCTGGACGTCTAAGGGCAAATCTAACAGTGTGTCCCGCCCTTCCGCAAGGAACCTTCCCCACAACCCCGCTCCCCAGTCTTTCTCAGGGACCCGGTGTGAGGACATGGCCACCTCGTAGGCTCTAAACCACTGCCCTATGTCATCCTTTCTAAAATACTCCTTTACTACATCTTTGGGGATGTACACCTTGGACTCTACCTGCGCTGGTGGAGTGCTGCCACCAGAAGGAGCGGTGTCCAAACTTTTCGCCTTCAGCTCCAACTCCTTCAATCTTATATCATGATCCATTTGGCGTTGTTGTGCCTCCAGGGCCAACTTCTGCTTTTCCATTTCCATTTGTCCTGCCAACTTTGCCATCTCCATTGCATGCGCCCTGTCTGCTGCCCTGTCTGCCAGCTCCTCTGGTCGACCGGACTCTGCTGGGCTCCTCAAGGTTGTCGGGTGGAACGATGTCCCCCGCATTCCGTGGGTCTCGTGACTCCTTCCAGGCTCTCAACGCCTTGGTGTACTGGTTCTTCCTCTTGAATCCAGCATGGGGAACTCGGAATTTTACACTGTAGCCTTTCAATTGCTCCATCGAGTAGCCTTCCAGTCTCTCCCAATCCACCTCATCCATTCCAGAAATCACAGAGAGTGCTCTTCCAGCGGAGAGTGAGCTAGGCATGGTTGCAGTAATGGCAGATGTCTCAACAAAGTTCAACAAATAAAAACCTGTGGCTGCGTTATTTGGTCTGCTCTCACTATCTGGTGATTAATAATTCACTGTATGTAAACTACAAGTGCAAATCCGAAATCCCAACCGCTGCCAACAATGTTAGAGTCGGGGATCTCTGGTTGGCGCAAGGTTGCCCTTGTGTCAAGCAGGAACCCTCTCCTCCACGTCAGGGCACAGGATAACCCCTCGCGAATGACCCTTGCTCACCCTCTAGGTGCGTGGCGTGAGCAGCCAAGGCGATTCCTCAGGCGTTGTTGGTTAAGCACTTACAATCGTACACACAGTAAATACATCAATCCCCCCAGAAACGGACACCAGACTTGGATATATATAAAAATACGCTTCTTTATGTAAAAATTAGGTATATATATCTCAGCAGATTTATCACAAGACCAATAACGTTTTCGCTATGCCACCAGGTTGTAAAGCGGGCAAATGTTCGTAGCTTCAAATGGATACTTGGTAGTCTCTTGCAAATGTTACTTGTGGTTCCAGTACTCACAGAGATCGACTCCTGCGAACGGGGAAATAAGGCGTTGCGGGCCCCGAGCCCGATGCTGGAACTTCTTTCGTGATGTGGAGAGTCGGCACAGGTCGGTGCGACTCTCAGCTTGGGAAGTGTTCTTGGGTCCTCAATCAGCAGGTGTGGGCACGTAGGCAGGCGCGGCCAGCGACCCTTTAGCACGGCGGTGCAGGAGGGTCTCCACAGCGGGGGCGGCGCGGCCAGAGGTGTCCGGGGATAGCGAAGCGGGGTCGCAGGGCACGGTTAGTGCAGCTGGATGACCCGGCGTAGATCACAGTCGTCGGACGGCTTCCGGCGGGAGGGGTGATAGCGCGGTCAGCGCGCTCCAGTAGCAGGCGGTGACAGGGATGCAGGCGGCCTGGCCCGGGGACAGAGAGCGGCTCGGGACGGAGCGGGGCTCTCATGGGTTTGAGGCAGGCGAGCTTCTGAGTGTCACGGCCCTAGGAGGGGCGATGAGGGGCGCAGTCTCTTTTCCAGCGGGATGCACACACGGCTCGAATTGGAGGATGAGCAAGAAGCACAGAGAACCCACTGGTCCTGGGGTTCAGTTCAGGGGGCAAGCTCAGATCAAGCCCTTGGAGAATGTTCAAGCACAAAGTAGCAAAGTCTTTTCAGTAAGTCTCTTCCTCTCCTTTCTCAGCAAGGCAAGCAGCAGGCCAGCTCCTCCGGCGTCTTCTTCTCCTTCTAGTCGGGCAGAGGTTCTTTGTGGTAAACAGGATTCTGATTTCTTAGGAGCCAGGCTCCTACTTTTATACCATGATTCTTTTGTTCTTTAGCGCCAGGGGGCCTAGGCCTGGCTCAGTCCAGTTCTGGAGCACTTTGTTATGGTGACTCTGCTCTTTCCTTTCAGCAGCAGGGCAGAGACATCAGCCGCCCCACAGGGGGCGGCGCCGGCTTTGTGGTGGCAGAGCACAGGTCTATTCAAGAGTCAAGGTGTACTCCTCCCACCCATCCTGGTGTCATCTCCCTACCCACCACCTGGCAGCCAACCTGTCTCTGGGGATCCCCCCACCCTGCTCCTTACTGTTGCCAGGCAGAACACACACACAGCAGAGGCGGACTGAGATGGTCAGGTCAGTAAATACTAACTTTCTAAAAGTAGTATTTACAAACCCAGGATATTAAAATAAACTTGACTACAAGAAGTATTTTATTATTCTGAGTTCAGGCATACTAAACTTGACACTCTACCATGCTCTCTGAGTCCACTGGGGTCACAGCGTTGGCGTGATCCCAGCAGCCCATTCTGGCCTATGGAGAGCAGGTAGCCTTCAATAGTGAAGAACGAAAATGGCTGTAATTCACTACTAAGACATGCCCCACACATCAGGGCATGTCCTACCTTATGCCTACAATGCACCCTGCCCTTGGGCCTACCAGAGGGGTGGCTAATATGTAGGTAAGGGAAGGTTTAGGGACTGGCAAGTGGGGGCACTTGCGCAGTCAGCGCGACGGTCCCGGACCGCGCACAGGGTCTGCGGTGGCAGACCCTAGACACACTTTACAAGGCCGCTTCCGTGAGTGGCGCAACCAGCGCTGCAAGCCCACCAGCAGCATTGGCATTCACAAGCCCTGGCACCCCTGGTGCACTTTACTGGGGACTGACAGTGAATCCAATAAACCAATCATGGACATCAATTACAGGTACACTTTACCTCGGGAGCACTTGCACTGCGGCACGGATTAGCCGTGGCGCAGTGCCCTGAGCGGACAACACCAGCAAAACAATCGAGGCACACCATCAAAAAGTGGAAGGGAAACTCACGCCAAGGTGCCAGGTCTAACAGCGGGCATGGTGGGGAAACACATAATATGCTCTGTGGACCGTGGCGGTCCGTCCCTGCATATTGTAGACCCCCGTCCGCTGCGCCACCGCCAGAGAATGGCCATTCCCTGGCGCAACCAGCGCAGGTCCAAAAGGCAGCCTTCTAATATGGCGGCTCCAGGACCACCACGAGTCTGGTGGTCAAAGACCGACAATCTCGTAATAAAGCCCTAAGTGATTTACCCAGAATCACAGGATGGTGTGCCACCGAGCCTCAAACCAGAATCCCCAGCTCTTGAGTCATCAGCTCTGGCCGCTGCGCCACATCCTCCCCACTCCCGTTTTACTTATTGTGCTTGGTTTCGCTATTTAACATATACATGGCTCCACTGATCTCATTGATCTCTTCCTTTGGAATTGAGACAACATCCTATGCCGACGATACCCAACTCATTCTGTCTTTGGAGGACGGTTCAACATCAGCTGAAGAGAATTTTAAAGCTTGCTTCTCAGCGATCATTAAATGGATGTCTAACAATCATCTCTGCTGTAACACCGACAAAACAGAAATTCTTCCCATAGGTAAAAACAATACATTTCAACCCAAAGACTGGTGGCCAGAGAATATCGCAGCCCCTCCATCAACTGTTGAGGTTGCCAGAAATCTGGGAGTTTTGTTCGACTCCTCACTCTCTTTTAAGCCACATGTCCTAAAACTAACGGGGACCTGTTTTGGCTACATTCGCACGCTGAAAAAATTCTTCAATCTTATTCCTTCAGCAGCAAGAAAAACGGTTATAGTGGCCCTTATACTGTCACGGTTGGACTACTGTAACAACCTTCTTGTAGGGACCAACAAATCCTCCCTGAGAAGGCTTCAGGTGGTCCAACACGCAGCTGCTAGACTGGCTTTGGGACTCCCCCGCAAATCTTCGGCCTCGGGGGCTTTGAAGATTTTGCATTGGCTCTCAATTCCTAAAAGAATCCTTTTCAAACTTCTATTGACAACCTTCAGAGCGGTACGAGGAGTGGGCCCAGCCTATCTCTCCGCCAGATTTAAACCTTACATCGCGTCTAGAACATTACGATCTAGTTCGGCCAATCTGTTAACAATAGGTAGTTTAAACTATCATCAAAAGGAGGGAAGTCGGCAACGATACTGGGAGCAAAAGCTTGGAATCATATGCCAAAGGAACTGAGGTCAATCCAACAGGAAGATCTGTTTAGACGGGCCCTGAAGACTTGGATCTTTGGTTTATCAGATACCACCTGCCTTGCCTTCATTTAGACTGTACAGTAATCAGCTAGTAACGTTACCTATAAGCGCCAGGAGGCTCCGTCAGGAGTGACAGTTGCGCTATATAAACCTTCCTTTTCATTTCATTCATTTCATTTCATTTCATTTCATTTCGCGGCTGGACATTTTCTCAGCAGTCCTAATTTGCCCCCTTTTAAGGTGAATTCTTCATTTCCCCTTATATAACCAAGTGTTACTGCTGTGGTGTTTTAAAAGCGTTGCTTATCTGTGAGAGAGTCTTCATTATTACATGAGACATGTTTAAGATCTTCTTGCTGAGACAAACTCCCCCCTGCCTGTGTTCTGCACCACCCGTGACGGTAGAAGGTTGGGGACTTTGTGAGGATTCAGGCAGCAGCACCAACGTTTTCACTGCGCTCCTGCCTCACCACAAAAAAAACAAGCATTGGCATAGCCAATAGCTCTCGCCTTTCGGACCTTATAAGTGTTTATCCAAGCAACAGTTGATGTTGTTGCACCAAGGATATTGTGCTGCATAACTAAATACTTATAAGGTCCCAAAAGCGAGACCTATTGGCTATGCCAATGCTTGTTGGCCAGTGAGCCAAGCATTCATTTCCGGGATCTGTGCCCAGGTGTGGCTCCTAGGCGTCTACGCCACATGGACTCACTGACGAGGTAACGACGCTACAACACGTAGAAGGGTTAATTTTGTTCCTGTTCACGTGGGAAGCGTCCTGACGCAGGGACTGGACCGTCACTTTAGGCGTGGAGTTAAGGCAGGTTTGCATATGGTTGGTCCTTGCTTGGAATGGCCCAGGGAAGCTAAAAATAACTTCTTGTAACGTGCCCAGACTAATAATAAATAATCATGAGTGAGACAATCTGTACTATTTATTGGCACCAGCTCATGGAACTCATTTTGACGTCAGATGGGTGGAATTCTGATAACTATCACCTGAAGATTACATAAAATGGACCAATGGCAAGTTTTAATGTTTGCTAATTCTGCTTGATTCCCTATCCATCATCTATTGATTCGTTTATCAAAAACATCACACACGCAATCTAATTAGTCAACAATCAACATGCTCCAGTCTGAAAAAAACATTATAATCGAATTTTAAAAGTATCTTTACTTAAACGTAAAATACAATGAAAACATTGAATAATCGTGACTTTATAAATGACCACCTTGCATTCTCTACTAGGACAAGAATAAAAAAAGTTAACAGTAAACTAATGTTCAAATACACAGAAGCTTGAAAAATTATATTTGAATTTGCTGAAATAGTTTCAGTGCGACCATTTTGCTTTTCTTTGAATTTCGGTGCAAACACCTTTCTGAAGCAGGTGCTCAGACCACTCAGCTACCTTGAAGCAAAGGATGGGCCGATTAAAAACATATCAAAGCACTCAAGGAGTTTTAGCTGGGTATTTTTGCAGGAGTGAGTTCTCCAAAACAATGTGTTTTACTCCGAGGGTCATTAATGTTCCCTGGTAGCTGCCTTCTAAAAATGCAGTATTAAAAGTCAGTATGACACTCTGTGGGGGGGCTCTTGGAGGACCGACCCCTAAACGACGATCCACCCTAAACCATAGCCAGTTCATGGGTCTTAGTGCAAGGAAGTAATAAGTCCCACTGGCCGCTGTGTGAACCGTCAATTGCAGCAATACTCAGGTTTCAGGGGGCCTTTCATGCTCCTGTGCCCCGGCGTCGCTGCACCTGCTGCACCAGTGGAAGATACACCCCCCCCCCGGTGAGTCTTAAAGATGAGAAGGGAGAAGGACTGGCCTGTTATAAAATCGAACAGAACGTGGCAGCAGAGCATAGCTTGTGGAATTCATTCCGTCTTTACAAACCTCGCAGCATCACATTTTTATGCAATAGACGCATTCCATTTTTTCAATTGTTCACAGTTCCCCAGGTCTAAACTCACATGTTCAGCTAGGAAAACAAATGTTTTGCTTCTGTGCTTGTAGCTTAAAGAACGAAAACAAAAAAGCTGGGCCGGATTTCAAGCTTGGTGAAGTGCCGAACTCAAGTACAAACACAGCGCTGCCGTTTTCTACATTTTTGAAGATTTTAGATCTGCATCTTCAGGTATATTGAAAACGGAATCATAACAAGCGCCGAGGGGAGGGAGTTTGCGCGAGCAAAACAGAAAGGCCGATAGATGGAGGCTGCGCGAGTGCACGCCTCGCGTGCACGCAAGCTTTAGGCCACCAAAAGCCTGTGGCAGCACTTTGTAAACGCACACACTAAATGTCTCGCAGAGCAGCGCAGCAACACATTTTTATGCAATAAACGCATTCCGTTTTTTCAATTGTTCACAGTTCCCCAGGTCTAAACTCACATGTTCAGCTAGGAAAACAAATGTTTTGCTTCTGTGCTTGCAGCTTAAAGAACAAAAACAAAAAAAGCTGGGCCGTATTTCAAGCTTGGTGAAGTGCCGAACTCAAGTACAAACACAGCGCTGCCGTTTTCTACATTTTTGAAGATTTTAGATCTGCATCTTCAGGTATATTGAAAACGGAATCATAACAAGCGCCGACGGGAGGGAGTTTGCGCAAGAAAAACAGAAAAGCAGATAGATGGCGGCGGCTGCGCGCGTGCCCGCAAGCTTTAGGCCACCAAAAGCCTGTGGCAGTACTTTGTAAACGCACACACTAAATGTCTTGCAGAGCAGCGCATGCGCAGACTCAGCGAGACCTAAAAACACAATTTGGAACATGCGGTGAGCCTTTTCCAGGCACATCAGTTAGCAGCCTAGACTTTGTTCTGGGACAGCGCACAGAGCAGAACTGCACGCTGATTGGGCAGTGAGTCTGCCTGACATGGATGACGCACAGGTTGGGTGGTTATTGTGATGCTCCGACCAGCACACCATCCTATCATATGAACGTCACGTGTGCACTCTTGCAGGTGCCTCGAAGCTTGACTAGGCCCATGGCACCCTTGCAGACCAGGGACATCAAAATGATTTATATTGAATGTGAAGAGATATTGGGGGGGGGGGTTGAAATATAACAAGCAACGTTCAAAAACAGCTGACAGATGAAACACAGATTATTAACATACGTTTCCACTGTAAACGGTGTGCGCTGCAGGGCCAGCATTGAAGTTTCAGTCTTAGGTGTCGAAGCTTGCCTCTGTAAACAGTTCATATTCCTCCCTAGATTTGCAGGACAAAGAGGTCACACCGGTGGAGAAAGGTGAAAGTTTGGACGCTGATAGGAAACAGTCCGTCCTTGCACGCACAAGCTGACCTTACGGCCACATGCATGGACCTGGTTCCTTGTAAGAGCTCTGGGTGGGGTACACTGCAGAGCACGGGTGATGTGCTATAGGCGGCACACTGGGTCACCTGCCTCCTGGGTGATGGACTGTATGCACTCCCTGGATATTACACGTGATGTAAACTGGTTTATTTACATTTCAGGACTGCAGAGATGTCTGCCATAGGGGGGCAGAGGGTGGTGTACAAAGGTGGCTCGTGGTGGAAGAACATGTCTCTTTCCTTCATTCCATCTGTGACACCTTCAGCCAAATCTAAGTGCTGTCGCCATCTGCATGCTTTGATTTCAAACCTACATCTACAAGTCCCAGAATCTAAAAGGTCTGTTGGCCATACAAACAGAACTGCCCTAAAGGGGGCACATGACTGCGCCATTTGGCAGCTGTATACATGCATCTGTGGATGGTAAATAAAAAAGAAATCCTATTTATGACGCTGACAATTGTACTTGTTTTAATTATTTTAATATGTTTTCTGCCTTTCTGGTACCCAGAATTCTGAACAACAAGCATTGCCATAGCCAATAGGTCTCGCCTTTGGGACCTTATAAGTGTTTAGTTATCCAGCACAATATCCTTGGTGCAACAACATCAAGTGTTGCATAGCTAAACACTTATAAGGTCCCAAAGGCGAGACCTATTGGCCATGCCAATGCTTGTTTTCAATCTGAATGAATGAGTGTGGGAGTCCAGTGCAGTGGTCTAACTGACGTTCTGTAGAGGAATGGAGTTTAGTAGCATCTGCATTCAGTGCAGTCTTGGTCTGAAGTGAACACATAACAATCAAAAGGCTGACTCCAAAGAATGTTGCTATTATTTACTTTCAGTAAAAACCAGGACGAATATCTGGACCATCTCTCAGCCGCAGTGGAGGTTCCCAGCAAATAATATGTGAGACTGTAGCTCAGACATGAAGATGAACAGACTAAAATTGTATATCGGATAACTAAATATTAATTATTTAACAGCTTTATACAGTGACGAACATCATAAGGTATGAGAGCGCTTAAAGAACTGCAGTGAGACAACGGCCATGTGGATAACACACTAACGCAAATTAGATGGTCAATGGATCAATCATAGAGCTGATAATAGCTACAACATAGCGAGTTAGGGAGAAGGAGGAAGACAGCAATGAGAACTCGAAAGAAGAGCAGAAGGGGAGATAATGCTGAAGAGGGTGAAGAAAGAGAAGTCTGATAGAAGAGGATGAGAATAAAGTGAGGACTAGGAAGCAGACCAACAAGATAGAGGGAATGAATGGCTAGTAGAGGGAGAGAGGGAAGGAGGTGAGCTAGAGCAGAACAACGATAGGGTAGGATGGTGGCTGGGGGAAACGAGAGAGTGGAAAAGGGAATTAAAGGAGAGAGGGAGTTGGGGACTAAACAGGAAGCATGGCGGGGTGCAAGGACATATTAGTGCGAGATGTTGAAAAGAGGAGGAGGCAGTGCTGTAACACATATGTATGGTGGGGGGCCTGCGCCTCCCATATCTCATGGATATTTATAGGCATTAATGGGTGTTGAGCCTCCTGCGCCACCGGGGCTGCAGGGGTCTATGTTATGTCCCTGGGAGGGGCAGGATTAGAGGAAGAATTAGAGGGGAATAAGAGCAGAGGAGAAAGTGAAAAGAGGGACGGGGAGAGAGAACGAAGAGGACGCGGTGGGTGGTGTGAGGAGTAAGTGGGAAGTTGAGAAAGAAGGCAGGGAATATTAAGCGGTAGAAGGGAGGGAGCGTGACCAGAGGAGGGAAAGGTTGGTAGAGGAGGAGAGTGAGTGCCGAGGAGCGAGAGCAAACAGCTGGAGAGGAAACAGAGGGAAAGAGCGGGAAGTAGATAAAGGATGAGAAAGGTGTGCTGGAAGTGAGGTTAGAACAGGAGTAATGGAGAAAAAGGGGAATCAGAAAGAGTTTTAAAAAAGTGTTTTTTCCATGTAATGTTCCTTTGCTGGGAAGAGGAGGTTTCTGAGGTGGAAGTATCAGGCAAGTGACACTACTCAGGCTCCCTCTGAGCGAGTCTTCAGGGAGAATCCCTCTTCATTACTACCTCCACCTGACCCCGGACTATGCAACGCACTCCCTTACAGGATTGATTACCCACTACTCCTCTCCAGTGCACCTTATCTCACAGCTGACCTTGGGCCCCATCCCCATATCAGGCACCATCGGGCTACACTTTCATTTTTCCCGGTAAAAACATTAGTAAAATCACCTTCAAACTTAAAACATTGAATATAGCGGTAAATATAATTAGCACGCACTTTAAAGTATGTTCCACAGTAGCCCTTATGACCCAACTGCTAATTAAATAAACAAAAACAGAAATGCCACGACAGGGCCGGCTTCAGCTGATGCGAAAGTCTTTTTTGGCGCCGCACCAATAACCTCTTTCTCCGTAAATAACCTTTACTACCACCTTCCAACAGTGCCCCTCATCCCTCCATGGCCCCCCCTATTGACCTCCTCCTCAGATTCTCTCACTGCCACACGCCACAAGTGCCCATCATCTCCCCATAGCCCCTCCCCCTCATGACCTCCTCCTCAGATTCCCTCACTGCCACCCTCCACTAGTGCCCCTCATCTCTCTGTTGCCCATCCCCCTCATGACCTCCTCTGATTCCGTCACTGCCACCCTCCAGCAGTGCCCCTCATCTCACCCAAGCTACCCCCTCCACTCCATGACCTCTTCCTCGGATTCCCTCACTTCCACCCTCCAACAGTGACCCTCATCGCTCCATAGCCCCTCCCCCTATTGACCTCCTCCTCTGATTCCCTCACTGCCACTCTCCAATAGTGCCCCTCATCTTTATGTAGCCTCTCTCATATGCATTTCATTTGTTGTACAGCGCTACTCATATCAGTGTAGTGTGTGTCAGTACTTTACACCATGTGGAAGAGAACAATGGTTCGGGATGGCCTGAGAAGGTCCAGTGAAATGAAAAGCCCTTAGGAGGGCGAGATGATTTAGTATAGGTTCAAGGACTCAAATTGGAGAGTGATACTTAATATAGAGAAACGAGGGACAGGAGAGGTCAATGTATGACACTTATTTATTGAACAAAGGTTGAATTCAAGTGCTCACATATTTAGTGACAAGAAAGCGTGACATGCAGGTGAGGGTGGAGTCTTTAAAAGAGAACATCGCATTGGCAACAATAGAGAACCATTTTTAAATAAAATTAGTACACAATAGGTTCGAGTTGCATAGGGTCGACGGCGTTTCGAACTCAGTTATTTGAGTTCATCATCAGGACAAAATGTGAGCATATGAACTTGAGCATATGAGCGGTAAAGTGACGGGGTAGTCGTCAGTGAAAACCGTATTCGTCGCGGTGGTGAACGTCTTGATTTGAAACAATAGCTGAAGTAACAAACTTGGTCCAGACTTCTCAATAAATGGAAGCGCGGTGTCAGTGCCGAAAATTATTCAAGCAGGTAGCAGGAGGAAGTTGCTTATAGTAGGAGTGTAATCATGCCTGCTCAGCGAGTTGAGGCGGGGATTTTGGTGCCGAGGAACTTAATTTAATCCATGCGGCACTCGATGCATTCAATGGGGGTCACGGGGAGAGGAGCGAATCCTGTGTGCGTGTAGTTACGCGCGGCGACTTTACACCATGCACACATTAAACAGAGAGAATGAATCATACAAGTATGTAAATCGGTCTACAGGGAATGTCACATAAGCCAGTGATGATTACAAGGTGTATGAATCACATGTCATCCATTCTGGTGGGCAGTATATTTTAAGAGGGTTTTGTCTGGGGAAACACAACCTTAGGGTTTAAAGAGTATTCCGTGGGTGTCAGCTTTACTGATAAAAATGTATATCTGCCGAAACTTACTCATTTTAGCAACATTAGAATAATGAAAGACTTGGAAAGTTCTAACTATATCACAAAAAAAGAAAACGAAGTTCTAACTATACCATTCATGTTTGTATGCAGCTCTTTGATGACAGTTCATTGGTAACTGTCCTATGTTAGGATTGTAACTTCTGAACTGCAAGTAACACAAGGATCTCTGTGACAAAGGCAGTAACCCACCGAGCTATTCACATAAAATACAGTTCATCTGCATTTAAAAACTACTAACAGACAAATGATTGCTCTCCAGCAGGATCATTAATCACCAGCGTTATCTGGGCATTTTGTATTGTCTTATTGTTGTCCTGCATCGGCTATGATAATGATAAAAACTGTTCAAATGAAGCACACACAAAGTATGTGTCCTGCTGGTCCTATGCAGATTTTAAAAAGAAAAACAAATAGTAACACATTATCCTACCTACTCCATTAGCCAAACTTTGTGTCACAGCCTGTTGTGATAAGCAGCTGCAGGGGTCAGGAAAGGTGAATAGGAATAAACAAACTTCTTTTCTCCTGCGCAGCATTGAAAAAGAATTATCCACGCAACAGAACATTGTCGCCTATGTGGAGATGAAGGGGTGAAAAAATAAACAAAGCCTCGTTAACATGTAAATGGTGTTTTAAAGACCTGTGAAGTACTGGGGTGCGGCTGCGATAATCTTTAAAACTGTCTGTGTATGTGCGCGCCCGGGAAGCTGTCTCAGCCCAGGCTGACACACATGACGGGGGGGGAGGGGGAACTGGGGTTTGAAGCACTTTGAGCCCAATGGCTTTGCGCACCTGTCTTCAAGCCCTCACTGCGAGGGCCAAGGCTCCTGTTTTGCTAGAACCGGCCTGAGAGGAAGTGGAGAGCTAACGATTGTTTGCAGAAGCAGGCAATTGAAATTACAAGAAGATTTAAAGAGATAGGTACAGTCTAAATGAATGTAATAACCCAGCAGGGATCAGAGGCCCGTGGCTCATTCTGGTAATACTGAGTGAGGACGTCATGGAGACCGTTTCCGATAAATTCCCTAACTAACGATTTTACTTAACCAAATAGTGATTTTGCATTCGTTTTAAACCAGCTTTAATTACAGTGAATGGAAGTGGAATTTAGAGTGTGTGTCGGTGCGCGGTTCGGTCACGTGACGTCATAAAACCGTGACGAATGGCAAATACGCACCATCGATGGGAACGGAACATTTGTATTGATCAGCAGAAAGAATATATAACACGGGCAACTGTAAAAATAGAAAGTATCTCCCACAATGCTATCATTTTCTGACACCGCTGTGTTCACAGCACCGCTGTCGAAAGACCTACAGTTACTGATTTGTAGGTCTCGCCTGAGCCAGCGCATGCGCTGCTCAGGCGAGACATTTTGTATACGGGATTTCAAATTGCTACCAGCACTGGCTTGCGTTCATGCGTGCTTACCACACAGCGCGCTCGTCCTCGCGATCGCGATCACTTTAACTTTGATCGCGATTACTTTCGCTTTCACGGCTGCGCGGCCGTTACTTTTACGGCCCCGCGGCCAATGCTTGTTTCTTTTTCGATTAAGCGCTACCAAGAGGGTGCATGTTTTCCAGCTCCCTCCCATGTGTACTCCTCTCAGCCCCTGCCAAATACCTGCCCACCTGCTTTGTGTTACTCTGTCCTTAGTGTGCTGCTCACTGTTATGTGTTTTCCCCCAAGCTAACTGAACCCACCCATGTTGCTTTCCCTTGTGTGCTGCCCACTCTCTGCTTTGTTTCAATGTTCTTCTCTCTGCAATGTGCTTCTTCGTCAGGTCATCCCCCCACTCTCTCCTCTGGTACCCTTTTACAGCTTTTAGCTGTTCGTTGGCGAAATACTTTTTCTGGACAACACCAGTACTTTGAGTGAGCTTTAGGTCATATGTCCCCTCGCATAAAAAGTGCTTTCTTGTCGGTGTCTTTTGCCTGCTTCTGATTTCATGGCTTTCCATCCTCTTGTGTTTGGCCCGCCCCTGCAGCATAACTTATTTACCATCTATTTGAATAGATGACTTCATTCCACTGCTTACATTCTCAGCGCTGCTTTTTTTCTATTTTGCTTTTAGCAGTGAATGGGACAGCATGTGTATTCTTGCCCTCCCACTCTCCTGTGTGTTGCATCTCCTTTCCTCGCGCTCTCCATGTTACTTCCCACTCCCCACTTCGTCCATTCCATTCCCCCGTCTGTCCATGACCCAGCACACAAGTGTATCCAATATTCATTCATACAAGACGGTAGGAAAACTAGCAACACAAAAAAACTCTGCCTCAAATCAAAAGGCAAAACAAGCATTGGCATAGCCAATAGGTCTCGCTTTTGGGACCTTATAAGTATTTAGTTATGCAGCACAATATCTTTGGTACAACAACAACTGTTGCATGGCAAAACACTTATAAGGTCCCAAAGGAGAGACCTATTGGCTATGCCAATGCTTGTTTAATATATACCTACATTTGCCTTTGGCCCTGCCCATAAGACTAAATCACAGCCTCTCTAGCATGGGATAGTCTGCTTGGTGTATCAGTTAACCTACTGTGAGGTTTTTGTTGCATTGCTCTGCAAGAAGTACTATTTTGCATTACCAAAGTACTCTGAATCAACACAAGTTAAATGCTTGAACTTGCGCGTGTACTGTAAATAAAAATCATCGGATTTTTTTCTATGTTGTAGACATATAAATTTTCTTGGACTCAAGCAAGAATCAAGCCAGAACTATTGGCTTTGACAACGTCGATTAGTGTTCAGGTCATTAAGGATGTGCTCACTGAAGGAATGCAGTGCATAGTGGTCAAGGAGGGGCAGTTTAGAGCTCGCTGCTAGCATAGGCCTTGTGTTACCAGTTTGATAACCACGTTACTAATGTGCACGAGCCACGTCTTCAAACTATCAATTTGTGCTCCTCGCTACTTTCCACTCGTGATAGAGCAACCCAGTTTTGTAGTCGTTTCTCGGTGGCCTTTAGCCCAGAAATGTATGTGGTCGACCTACTCCATAATGCACCAGGGTAAACTGCCAGTAGGGGACTATATAACGGTAAACCGATATATTTGTATTGGGTTATGCACCATTTGTCTCCTTTTTTACAAACTCTGTCAAATAAAATGGAATGAATCACTCTTGAAAAGTCAAATAAAAAGCAACAGGCAGCAAGAACACTTTCATGATGAATTTCCATTGACGGTTTTTGAAGCTTCTTCGGCCACATCATTTTAACCTTGGCTCTTGCAGTCAGAAGGAAAACAAGCATTTGCAATGTAATCGGTCCGATTGCATTGCAAATGCTTAAGTTTAAAACTGAGTGTGGCGCCGCTTCACGGACACCGCGCTCGGTTTCTTTATATATTTCTTAACTTCAACACTGAGCGCAGTGTCCTTGAAGTGGGCTCTGTGCTCAGTGCTAAAGTTAAGAAATATATCAATAAACCTAGCGCGGAGTCCGTGAAGCGGCACTGCGCAAGGTTTCAAAGTTTAAAAAAAAAAAGTAAAAAAGCGCGAGCGCCTCGCGCTAAAGAAGGAGGCAGCAGGGGGAGGGAAGACAGGAGGGGGCCTGCGCCTGTTTCCCTTCTGGGAACGAACAGGGGCACCATATGTTTACAAGTTGATTACAAACATATAGTGTCAAAGCTCGCTCCCGCAAGGAAATCACCAGACATGCACGCGTTGCCATTAAAAGCAATGCAACGCGTGCACGTTTTTTACTTAAAAGGCGCATCGATGGCTAAAGGTCTTTCTCCTATGCAGCGCATGTGCGCTGCGTAGGCGAGACCTAAACAAAGAGTTTAATGACAATGTCAGATCATTTACTTTAATGTGCGTCTTTAAAGCTTTACAATAGAGTTTACATCTCTCTGCAGGCACGAAGCTATCATGCAATAAATTGCTGTAAGAGGTGTGCAAAAGAAGACACAAGTGCTTTCCTTGAAGATGTGATTTATGTCTAACATCAGCTGCAATAATATCTCACTCTATCTCCCTCGCTCGACCAGTGGCAAAGCAGAAAATTCAACATCACTTTGGTGGAACTATTTTTTCATAAAGTTTTACCTCTTTCTACTTTTTTGTCTTGCAGCAGATTTATTAAGCCAATTTATCTCCTCTAGAGATTAAGTAATATGCCCAGACTCACAGGATGTTGTGCCGCCGAGACTTAAGCGTGGAGCCTCAGCTTTTGAGTAAGTAGCGCTGGTTTCTGCGCCACATCCTCTCCATTCCTGTGTTTCTTGTCAGGGAGCTCTTTCCTTCGTCCCGCACAGTGATTGATAAAAACAACTTATCACATAGGTTAAACCGATGCATTACCACTGCTTGTTATATGCATGGGGAGCATGCCAGAGGCTTTTGTCATAAAGTCTTGAAAAGCATGATTTTATTAATCTCAGAAAGATGAAAGTCTGAGTGGTCCTCAGGGGTTTGAACCAGTGATCATGGGGCAAATACAGATCCTTGCAGTGACTGCATTAGAGCTCCATTGATTAAGTTGTCTGTGGGGGTGTTTCATAGCAACTGCACTAGAGGCAAAGGGAATGGGCAAGTTTGGAGTATGCAGGTACGGCACACCTAGGCAGATCCCATTCGTGGGATCTCAGTGATAGATGTTTTAAGTGTTTAATACTGACGTGAAAGCATAAGCCGCTCCCTTTACAGGATATCTATATCTAACTTACAGGTAGTTAGAGTTAGGGCCAACTTTTCCCATAAACAAAGTGCGTTTTGTTTTTCTAATAACTTTGTTGCCATTTGACAAATCTTCACAAACTTTTCAAAACTAGTACACCAGTTAGTTGAGCTACTGCCTGAAATGTTTTAGGGTGATTCATGAAGTAGGGGCCAAGAAAAAGTGGGGTGTCTCAAACTGCTTTTTCCCCATGCAATGTCTATAGGGATTGTGAGTTTTAAGACGCGATTACAGCCCGAACTGCTCAACGGAATTAAACAAAATCTTGTAGAAAGGTAGATCTTGGGCTAGAAAGTGACGCTTTTGTAATGTTGTGTAAATATGCTCAGTAGTTTGGGAGTTATCAAAGAAAGAAATGTATAGATATCTAGGTATGCAGCTCCTCTGCAGAATTGGGGGGAAAAAAGAATGAACCTCACCCACGATTACTTTATGTTAAAATAAAACATAGAGATTCACTGAAAAAACAAAGGTTACAGGGACGTCCAACTGTTTACATTGCGTCTATTTTGAAAACGGGGGCCCGATTGACAGAAGCTCTACTTGGGAGTGGGGATCATCTTTAAAAACACTGTGCATGCTGCAGGCGTCCTCACTTCACACATTCTCAGTGTAGGAGTGACTCAATATTGTTTTTGCCCAAAAACGTGTTTTACGGTTATATTTGTTACTCTACTTCCAGCTTCCATTACCTCTTATTGCAAGATCAGATACCCACACCTGCTTTCCTGGTGAGTGTTTTTGTGCTCTGAAGTGTCTTGTCTTGTGTTTTGACTAGCAAGATTCAGGTCAAAGAAAATAGTAAGCATTGTGCTAAGTATTTGATGAAGCGATTGACACAATGCCGCCAGATTTCTTCTGCCACATTTTTTTGATATAGTACTTCTATGCAGATAGTGCTCTGTGAGAACTTCCTGCTCATGCGAGATGTCCACATGTAGCAGAATCCTTTAGTGATTTGGCCTAAGACAATTTACTGAGATTGTTTGTCAGATTGACCACTTAAATGTATCTATTCTGTTCACAAATGCATCTAGGAAGAAAGCTTAATCAGAGGCAAACAGATAGGAAGTGGCTGTTCCTGTTGAAGCCATCAGTCTTTTTTTATAATTTACTTTAATCATTTTGTTCTTATGTAAGAAGTGTGCATGAAATCATCCAGTGACACGGTATTAACAGTCAAGATAGGCAAGTAGGGCCTCAGCCAAATCCTTTTTATGTTAAGCCTAGCAGACAGCTCAAGTTGTTAGGTTCTAAAAGACATATTGTCGGGGCTTACCAAGAACATAGAGGGGCTTGCACCTTGCTCATTGATTGCATGCTTCAAAAATTATGTGGGAGGCCATGTCACATGTTTTTTTTTCTTAGTCATGCTGCACAGCATCACAGACCATTAGCAAAGACAATAGTCCCCAAAGGCGAGACCTGTTGACTTTGCCAATACTTGTTTTTTATTAGTTTGGAAATCAGCATGAGCGATTCATGCAAAATTGTGAATAAGCTTTGGGTTTGTTTCAGTGGTGGAACCCAAAATAGTAAGGGGGTTCACTGCTACCACAAGGTGACTTTCACTGATGCAGATTTCCTACAGAGGTAAGTTTACTTTCCAAATGTTCGAAAAAAGGTGAAAAAATCCGCAAATCTTGATTTTATAGATTAGGAAGTAGAATTTTCAGTTGCCAATATATTTTTGGGTGCACCCAATTACTACTTGGGTGAGCAAACGAGTTTGTAAATCGTGACTCCATTTCTTTGTTAAACTCAAGAATGGATCTTCCCACTGAAGGTGTTCTTTCCATTTTATGATTAATGAGTAAACAGTATTTTTACTGCTGGCATACATGAATATTTATTATTGTTTTTAGCTTTGGTGTACAAGGTTTTGCTAATGAAACCAGAGGACCTGTAGTGCCATGGTGTGTGTATTTTTTCCCAACTCATACAAAGTTGTAAATTCCCTAATAAACACTTGAGAACTGAGAACACTGCTTGGAACTGCCAGAGAAAGTCTTTCATAATGAACATTAATTTCTGGTCCAAATGCGATTCCACACAACGGTAACTAAAAAGGTGGGATTTCTGATTGTCTCCTATTGAGTGATATAGCAGTGATTTAGGGTCAAAAATGGTTGTAGACTTATTCGCTCATTACAAGCCCCCTGTTACCTCTATGGAGCGACACGAGGACCCTGGTTAATGATACTGACTGGTATCTCCTCTTGAGAGGACATCATGAGTCAAACTCCTCAGAATGCAAAATAACTTTTTGGCCTTGCCCTGAGCAGGTTATAAATATCAGCGGAAAGGAGCAGGGGTGTTGGGCAGGGGCTGGGGAGGGTGTTGTGGGGGTACAGCGGGGTGGGTACAGCGGCAGTACCCTGTCTGGGATGAGAGCGCACAGCTACAATCCACCCCCCTTGTTTAGTGTTAGAGGGGATGGGTGGAGACTGGGCTTTTCTCTGGTCAGAGTTCCTGCATGTCTCCAACCCATGGTGGTTCAGGGTGGCACCGAGACCAGCACTTTCATACAAATAATAATTTTGTGCTCAGAAACATCTGACATCTTGTAATGAGGCCATAAGTGGACCAGGCCTCTTCGTATTTATACTGGCTCAGTGCAGCAGTGCCGACAATGCTTCTTTGCACAAGTCGATCTGGGAAATGGGAGTGATTAAAGCACATCAGCAGAACATCTGAGATTTTCTTTTACCCAAGGAATATGTGCAATATGTGGTAATACCTCCTCAGTTTCTGTGTCTCTTCAGACCTCTAGCTTTATATGTTGGTAATGAATTCTTTAAGCTTCCGCAGTCTCTTCTTCTTCCATCATTGTATGGGCATTTAGGGAAATCACATTGGTCTACTATTTGTTTAGAGCTACAGAAAGTCCCCCCAAAATCAAAGGAAGATGGGCCATTCCTAAACCAATTTTGGCTGATTATGGAATTTAGTGACAAGTGGAGACAAATTAAGTAATTTCTATACTTGCTTTGGTCCACCAGTATCAGAGACAAAATCTGAAGTTTTTCAAACATGTTAGGTTGAAGACTTTACAAAACATAATGCACTTCTGGTTAGGCATATCAAACTTCATGCACGTCACAGCAATTAAGGGGCATTCCATGCTCTCTTGGCCATTTGTACCGTAGAGGCGTGGTGACCCTTTATTCTACTGTGCACTAGTAAAATACCTCAGGCGGTTTGGCACCCACCAAAGACCTGCAGATCACCGATTTGGATACTGGCATGATTACCTCATCATCCCCAAGTCCTTAAGGTGGTGGATAATAATACTTAATAGTTTTCAGGGTGTGTGCTGGAAAACCAGGCTTCAAGCTTTAGGCCTTTGCCATCCATGCACCTAGGATCTGAAACAACATTGTCATATCCATCAGGACCCCCAAATGCTGCTCCATTTTGGGAAAGAGTTGAAGACGCATCTCTTTAAAGAACTCTAAATCATAGTGCATAAACCTCCATAACCCAGCTTCCTCTTCTCCTTGAATGTATGCTTATTTTCAACCATGTACGGTATCTGACTGCCTCTTGGCTAGGTTTGCACAATAGAAATATCACATATACAGCCTCTGTTAAAATCAACCAGCTTCGCCCTTCAAATCCACTGACCACATGCACTGACATTCGCTTAACAAAGGCGCCTTCCTAAACTATACATTCAGACTGTTTTGTGATGGTAAACTGGCAACCAGTTGGAAAGTCACTGAGTTTCTTCTAATCAAATATTAATGGCCAGTTGTAAACTAAATATTGACAATAACAATAATAATCAGTCATTATTTTTTTTTTATTTAGATGTTTTGTAATGCGCTTTGTGTTGGTTATTTTTTCCTTATTTTAGGGAATTTATTTAATGCTATCTACTGAATTAGTTGTCTCTTGCACTTATGATAATAAATAAGAAAAACTTCTGTGGGTGTCTGTCTGTGCAGTAAGTAAAAGGAACACCCAATGACAATTTGAGATTAAAAAGCAGGGTTTTGAGAGCCCTTTGGAACCTCATCAGGTTGGACAGCTGTTTGATATTCTCCGGCAACAAATTCAAAAAGTCAAGCACCTATACAGAAAATGTGTCATCCCCTTTCTTTGGATTGTAGAACATGGAAAATTCAATGGCGGCCTGGACAAAGAGTCCTTATAGAAAGGTACCACTGAAGTTTTCCCATAAGTACAAAAAAGCAGAGGAGTTTGGTCAATATGAAAACCAGACACCAGAGATAGAAGGCAACCTTCCAAAATGCTATCCTATTTTGTTTCAAAACCATTCCTGCTGAATTTTTCTGCAAAGTAAAGTTGTTTAACCTAGCACTCCGTGACACCTCCCAATATGTTAATGGTGTAGTCGAGTATGAGTTTGGAATTTACCAAAGAACTAAGAATCCGTTTGTGGTATTTTTCATTCACGTAGAGGTTAGTATGTTTCAGTTATCTTGCTCAGACAAAGAAAAAGCAAACTACTACCTTATGTGGACATTAGAATTTAGGAATTTTGGTATTCAACCAGCTACCTTATACCATGTTCACAAGATGTACATTGAAGCAATCTGGATAGGCCTGCAGCATCTTCCATGCACACAGGCACATGCATCTGAATTCCATTGACACATGACCATATCAAACATGCTCCAAGCATCTCCAGATTTGCTAGAGTGAAAACTGTATGACTATTTATTTATTTACGAATTTATATAGCGCATAGCTGCCCCAGCAACGGGGCGTCCCGGCGCTACCCAAAGAACAAGTGTCAAGAGACCACTCAAGTAAACAAAACAGTTACGCTGGAAAGAGCCAGGTCTTTATGGCCTTTCGAAATGCCAGATGATTCTGAAGTTCTCTAATAGAAATCAGAAGGAATTCCATAGGTGAGCCGCCTGAACCTTAAAAGAGCGACCACCAGCTCTGGCTCTCTGAAATAGGGGGGGAACAGACCAAACCCGAGTTGGCGGAGCGCAGAGGGCGATTTGGAACATAATGGACTAACAGATCCCCTAAAATCGGAGGGCCTTGTTGAGTCAAAATGTTATGGGTTACACACAGAGACTTAAACTGAATTCTTTTAGCTATTGGCAGCCAATGAAGTTTAGGCAGAAAATTAGATACCGAGCATGACTTGGGGAGTGCCAACAGAGCACGTGCAGCAGCATTCTGAATTCTTTGGAGACGTAGCATACAAGATTTATTAGCACCTAGATAAAGAGAGTTGCCATAATCTAACCTGTCTAAGATTGTAGCCTGAAGAATGGTTTGGCAGATATTTGGTTCAAAATATCCAAGCAGAGGTTTCAACCCCCTTAAGAGTCCAAAACAGGACCCTGTCAAGGCTTTGGATTGGGTATCAAACAAAAGATCGCCATCTATCCAAAAACCTAAATTCTTAACCGCTTCTATAGGCAGTGGCGCTGGTTTGAGTTTGTCAGGCCACCAATGTTCGGACCAAAGAACCCTATCTCTCCCTAGCACAAGAATTTGCGACTTGGCAGCATTAAGCTGTAAACAGTTTGCTGTCATCCAATCAGCAATTACTAACAAATCCTCTTTAAATTTAAAGAGGTTGTTTTTGCATTTTTTTTTTTTTTTAGAGAAAGCAATAACTAGCTGGGTGTCATCGGTATAGGATACCAATGACAACCCTCTACTCTTTGCTACCAAATCTAGGGGTTGGACATAGATGTTAAAAAGCGCTGGGCTAGGGGGGCGTGGCTTCGGAGCCGTTGGTGATGGCCGCTGCTTTCGGGAGCTCCGCGGCAACGTAGACAGCTGAGAGTTTCCAGGCTTCTTTTCCTCTGTATTGGACCGCAGAAATCGGCATGTCCTTCGTCGGAATACCTCAGCTATCGATGTGAGGATTAGCGGAGAGTTTCCATGCCGTTAAGGTGATTTTATATCGGAAAATGCGGTCAGTCAGAACAGCGGCCGCCATTTTGTTTTCTGTGACGATATTTTCCTGATGCATTCGTTGCCTTTTTATCAGTGCCATTCACTACAGGATTTCTACTATAACATATGAACAAAGGTTTTTCTTCATTTACGTTGTAACTTCCTGGTCTTCTTTGTGACAAATATTGGAGTACCTCCTGCAGAATCTTTTTTCTTCATTTTTCTTTTTCTTTTCATCATCGCTTTGTTGCGGATTTCCTCTAACTTTGACAAGTATTGCTATCCGAATCATCTCTCCTTGTGACCGTCTCTTCCATCACCAAAAGAGACTTTGTCTTCCTTCTCTTCATGGCAATGCCGCGTGGTGCTCGTAGTGGTGCTCGTACTGGGGCTCACCAAGCTATCTCCCCGCCACTGGCTGATAACAACCCTTTTAATGTCCTACGAGATAATATGGATGAAGCTCCCCCGGAATCCTCTGACCCTAAAACCTCCTCCTCGGCGGATACTCGCCCCAAACAACTCTCCAAACTACCAGCAGCTTCGCCCTCTGGCAAGCGGGTAAAAATTAACCCTCCTTCTCCTACTAATCCACCCTCTTCAGTCTCTATGGAGCTTCTCCTTGATGAAATTCGTGCTCTGAAGCCTTATATGGAGGAAACTAATTTGCGCTTACAAAGCCTTGAAGACAATTGGTCTCACACCGTCCAGAGAGTTGTGGCCCTTGAACAAAGAGTTGACGCGTCTGAGGATACCATACATCAAGTCCCCATTTTACATACAGAAATTGATCGTCTTAAACAGCAAGTCGAACAATTGGAAAACCGCAACAGGCGCAACAACCTGCGTATTCATGGTTTGGTTGAAGGCCTTGAAGGTTCTAATCCAATTTCATTTTTCCAGTCATTCTTACCTTCTGTTCTTGGTCTTCCTGAATCTCCTCCTTTGAACATTCAACGCGCTCATCGCTTGGGCCGGATGTCTGCTTCTTCCTCCTCCTCAGCGAGACCTAGAGGTACTATCTTATATTTTCTGGAATATACTGACCTGCTCAAGGTACTCCAAGCTGCCAAACAAAAAGGAAAGATTTCTTGGCATGGCTCCAACCTATTTTTTACTCAGGACTATGCCAAAGTGACTGCAGACCGTCGGAAAAGGTTCTTGGAAATGAGACCTGCTCTTCGAAGTCTTAATGCTAGATATGGCCTTTTTCATCCATGCCTTTTTAAAGTGACATATAACAACAAGACTGTATCTTATGAAGACCCGGCTGTTCTCCAACAGTTTTTGAATACTTGTCGTCATGAGTCTATGGATGTTTCCAGATTGTAACTGTTTTGTTTTCCTCATGTAGATTGTTTGCTGTTTTACTGTATCTGGTTCTAATGTTCCGCATTGTTAACATTTGTATTTTGTCTTTTTCCCTTTAGTTTTGGATATTTGGGCCCCCTGTATGTTATCCACTTCAGTTTTCCTGGAAGACGTCCTCCCTGTCGTTGTTGCCCTGTGGTTTCCCGTTCGGCGTTCCATTTCCCTGATGTGGTTCCAACACCCTCATTCTTTCTTGTTTTCCTGTGGTATGTCTTTTGCCATTGTGTTCTTACGTTTATGGAATTGGTTGATTTTGCTTTGTTGTTCTCTTCTCTTTATTCTATTCTCTTCTTTTGCTCCTTTCTTCTTTCGCCACCGTTGTTTCATTCTTTTTCTTTTTACTCTTACCTCTTGCTCTTTTCTTTCTCTTTATCTCTTTCTCTTTATCCATTTACTTCAATCTGTTTTTTACCTCTTTTTTTCACCTGTTGATTCCTATTTTCTTCCTGTGTTTCATTCTCGTTTTCTCTTTGTACTCTTTGATTTTCTTCCCTTTTCAATGCAATATGTTTATGGCGGTTCCTTGGTTGTATTTATTAAATTATGTATCTGCTTTTCTTTCTTGTACTTGATATTATTTCTTCTCCTTGCAATGTTTTGTTGCTCCTTCTCTTACTAATGTAAGGATTACTATCCAGTTTTTCTCTACTTATGCTTTTCTGTTTTTCTTTTATTTACATTTTCTTCCTTATCTGTGAATGTCTTTGAATATTTTATCCTGGAATGTTAAAGGTCTTGGGTCACCTATTAAACGCCAAAGAGTTTTGTCTCATGTAGCAAATTTAAAAGGGGATATTGTTTTATTACAAGAAATTCATGTTAAAGATACTGAAATTCCTAAGTTACGTCGTAATTGGGTTGGTCATGTTTTTGCCTCTCCTGGGTCTGGGAAGCGCAATGGTGTCGCCATTTTATGCCATAAGAGGTTAGATGTTCAGCTTGTCAATCAAGATAATGATGCAGATGGTAGGTGGGTAGCAGTTTCTCTGTTGATTAATAAAATTCCTCTGACTATTATTAATATTTATGCTCCCACTGTTCCAGATAAAGTCTTTTGGCCCCATATTCTTTCCCGGCTCATGCAAGTCACTGATGATTATCTGATTTTGGGTGGTGACTGTAATATGGTTATAGACCCCTTTTTGGACAGAAGATCTGATTCTAGGTTCTCCCCCTCCCACATGCATTCTTTGTTTACCTCCACTATTTCCCAAAGAGCCCTTGTTGATTCGTGGAGGCTTTGCCACCCTACCCTTAGAGAATACACTTTTTACTCACCTCCTCATTCCTCCCAGTCCCGATTAGATTATATTTTCATTTCCAAAGCCCTTACTCAACTTATTACTCACTCACACATAGGTTCTATCTTCATTTCTGATCACGCTCCAGTCTCTTTAAGTCTGGAATTACTCCCCCCCGTGAAAGGCACTAGGAGATGGAGGTTTAATAACTCCCTTTTATTGGACCCACAGTTTACACCAGCTTTTATGGATTTTGCCTCTTCATTTTTTGTAGACAATGACTCACCTCAGTTAACCCCTTCCCTTATTTGGGATACATTTAAAGCCGCTTCTAGAGACTTCATTATTACATTTGTTGCCCGTAAACGTCGTAAGTCCTCTCAATCTACTCATTTGCTTAACGCACAAATTAAACAACTAGAACACTCCTTTTACCTCTCTAAGAAACAATCTGACCTGGATAATCTTATTAAGGCTAAGCTCTCCTTTAATAAAATTTCTACTGATTCTGCCAATTTATTTTTACTTAAGTCTAGTGCTAAATATTACACTGCCCAAAATAAAGCTGGTAATCTTTTAGCTAGATACCTCAAAGTCAAGAAGGAGCGTACTAAAATTGAATCCATTGTTACCTCCTCTAATGTTGTGGTTCATAAAGACGAGGATATTTTGGCTGAATTTACGGATTTTTACCAACGTTTATATACTCCGGAATCCTCTCCGGTCTTATCCGAAATTACTCGATACTTATCCTCCATTGCTCCACCTTCCTCTTCAGAGGTTGATTTCTCCCCTTTAGAGGCTGACATCACGCACAAAGATATTCTGGAGACTATTCAAGTTCTAAAGAGGGGTAAGGCTCCTGGCCCCGATGGGTTTACAATAGAATTTTATTCCCATTTCTCCTCCTTACTTCTTCCAAGAATTCACCAACTATTCTCATCCTTTATAACATCTCAAAAATCTGACGGTACCTTTCAGGAAGCCCTTATTTGTCTTCTCCCCAAAGATGGTAAAGATCACACCTTCTGTAAGAACTATAGGCCCATTTCTTTAATTAATTTAGATTACAAAATTTTTGCTAAGATCCTTGCACTTCGTTTAGAAAAAATTCTTCCACAACTAATCGCCAAAGAACAGTGTGGATTTATCAAAGGACGTCACTTGTCTGACAATACCCGTCTTTTCTTTAATGTCTTAAGTAAATCTCACTCTCATAAGACGTCATTGGCAGCTATTGCATTGGACGCTGAGAAAGCTTTTGATAGAGTCAACTGGCAATTTATTTTTTCTTCCCTTTCTTGGTTTGGTTTCGGCCCTAAGTTTCTTTCTTATGTCTCAATGCTCTATTCTTCTCCTAGGTCCTTTATTTTGGCCAATGGCCTTGTCTCTTCCTCCTTTCCTCTTCTTCGTGGTGTTCGGCAGGGTTGTCCGCTTTCTCCGCTCCTATTTATATTAGCATTAGAACCTTTTTTAACTAAAATTCGTATGAACGCTGATATTTCTGGTTTCCCTTATGGTTCTACACAGTTAAAGATCTCTGCATATGCAGATGATATTTTGTTATTTCTCTCGAATCCTCATACGTCTCTCCCAGCATTTTTATCAGAAGTTTCGAACTATGCATCAGTGTCTGGCTATAAGCTTAATGTAGACAAGTGCGAAATCCTTCCTCTTAATAAATTCTGTTTTCATGCCGATTTCTTAACTTCTTCCTTCAACTGGAGCCCAAACAAAATCAAATATATTGGTCTTTGGTTTACACCTTCTATTAAAGACACTGTGGCTTTGAATTTTAAAAATTTACTAGCAGCTCTTACTGCTTCTACGAAACAATGGCATCCTTTGTTCTTATCTTGGTGGGGCAGATTAGATTCTATCAAGATGATGCTGGTACCATTAGTCTTATTTCTCTTGTCGAATCTTCCGGTTCACATTCCTAAGTTTTATTACAAGAATATCTATTCCGTATTATCTAAATTTTTATGGCAAAACAAAACTGCCAGAATGTCTTTTTCTAGACTTAAGTCTCCTAAGCATTTAGGTGGTGTCAATTTTCCTGACTTTTCCTCATATCATACTTCCTTTTTTCTTACTCATTCTGCTTCTTTCATTTCTGATCATACTCCTGACCCCTCTTCTTGTCCTTTGTGGGTAGAGGTTGAAACTTCCTTTTTTCAGCCCTTTGCGTTTGAAGAGTTTGTTTCATTGTCACAAGTTCCAAAGAAATTTTCTCTTCCTATTCTTCAACATGTTTGCAAGACCTTTCAACCTATTATTTTGCATAACCTGGATGACCGTGCCCGTTTTTTACAATCTCCTATTTGGTATAACTCTCTTATCAAGATTAAAAATAGATCTATTTTTTGGAATGATTGGCTATCTCTAGGTCTTAAATGGACTCATCAACTCTTTCATGATGGTTCTTTTATCCCCTTTTCTGTTCTTCAAGATCGTTTCTCTCTCCCCCTCTCCTCTTATCCCAAATATATTCTATTAAGAACGGCGGCTCAAGCTACTTTTGATGCTCTTACGGGTACATCCATTCAATATAACTCTTCTCTCATTTCCTTACCATTTTTACATTCTTCTCCATCTGCGTCTCAAATTTACAAAAAATTACGAGATTCGTCTGCTCATCGAGTGAAATCTGCTGTGGAATGTGCTTGGGAATCAGATTTAGATGACTGTTTTCCGCTTACTATCTGGGATAACATTTGGATCAAAATAAGGAAATCGTCTAGAGCGGCAAATACAACTCAAACTCTATTTTTTATATACAATAGACTTTTAATCACCCCACATAAATTACACCACATTGACCCTTCTATCCCATCCATCTGTTGGTCCTGTTCGGCTTTAGTGGCTGATCTTAAACATATGTTGTTTACTTGCCCTGCTGTTCACCTTTTTTGGGGCAAAGTTTGGCAACAAATCAATTCCATTTTTTCCACCAATTCCCCCTTTTCTCTTTCTCATATTTTTCTCGGGAGTCTCTCACAAATGTGGTCCTCCTCCAACACTCATACCTCTATTGTTGATCTCCTTCTTGCTGTGGCATTTCAACAAATCACGAAAGCTTGGAAGGATACCTCCCTTATTTCCTATCAAGCATGGTGGTATGGGGTTTGTTATAACCATAGACTAGATAGAGCTTATGTCCACCCTATTTCCCTTGCGATTAAAAGGGACTTATTATGGTTACCCATTACCTCTTTTTTGAATTTGTCTGCCCAACCCATTCCCTTACATAATCCTTGCAGGGAGGAAGTACCTAAACCTCCTTGATGTTCTTGTTATTATTAATAATTCTGATAGTATTAATGTATGAAATTTGCCAATTTGTTCTATCTCTTGTTGAATATTAATTCCTGTATTATGAAATCATATTTTTTCTTTATACTGCCAATTATTTAATATATTGTTGTAATATGTTTCTGATGATATCCCTTTTTCTTTCCTTCTTTTCTTCTCTCTCTTTTTCTCTTTACTTCTTTTTATTGTTCTGAAATGTTTTACATTGTATTTTTTACCTCAAATGTATATTATTATTGTATTGCAACTTTTTCGTTCTTCAATAAAATTCCTCTTTAAACTGGAAAAAGCGCTGGGCTCAATATCGAGTCCTGTGGGACTCCATGCTTAATGGCATACACCTGCGAATGGTGGCGTGGGGGGGGTACTACAACTTGGAATGTTCTATCTTCCAAAAAAGAACAAAACCAGGCCAAGGCCGGCCCCCTAACCCCAATATCCTGCAGCCTACACAAAAGAATGTCATGGGAAACAATGTCAAAAGCGGCACTTAAATCCAAAAGAATGAAGGCCGCTGAATTCCCGACATCTAGGCTGCTACGGACATCTTCGGTCACAGCCAACAGCGCCGACTCGGTGCTGTGGCGGGGACGAAAACCATTTTGTGGGGGGTCAAGGATTTTGCTATGCTCGACAAATTCAGCCAAGACTGTATTTACATAGGATTCTGTAGCCTTCTCTAAGAAAGGAAGCTGGGAAATCGGGCGAAAATTACCTGGGTCAGAGGGCTCTAAGGAAGGCTTCTTTAAGAGAGGTATGACTTTTGCATGTTTCCATGTTGCAGGCAATGATGCAGAAGACAATGATAAATTGATCAAATCCCTAACCACTGGTAAAAATATGGTAAAAGAAGATCTGTGTCAATCAGGGGTGCTTATGGCCATATCCGAATTGCTGCAGAGTAAGTCCTTGTGAATAAGGCGAAGAGCCAGTCCCCTAAAAAGTTTTTTAAAACGTTGTAAACATAAAACATTATATATCAAGGAAAAATACAGTATGTCGTACATTTGAAAATTGACTTACATCACTCAGTAGTACTTGTGATATATATAGTAATGACTGCACTCTCCATCTTAATAATGATAAAGCCACACATCACAACATATGTCTTGTATCGGCAGCGTTTTGTTGTCCACTTTGACATGTGGATAACAGTGATTTAAGCCTGTGACTCCTCGCCCATGGTGAGACCAAGATTGTCCACCATTGGGTCTGTGCCAGGTGTTAGGGAGTACAGTTTTGTGTATTGTGATGGAGCCGGAATGTCCATGGGGATCCCAAATGTCTTTGGTTGGTGACATAGTAGCAAAGAATTCCGACATTTCATTGGTATGTGTAAAGTCATTAACTAATATAATAGCAATTATGACTATTTCGATAGCCACATTTAAAATTGATTTTCCCCTTGAATAATTTGTTGTATTGAGTACACAACTAATGTGCAAAAGTTCATTTGCCAGTCTAGGAAGAATGAAGGGCTGAATTAGCAAGGGAAGCTGACCTTAAATCTGCAGATTACGCAAAGCCCAGTGACCAGGGCTTCTCAGTGTACCAGCTGACCCACTACAACAGGTCTGAATTTTCTCCTCTTAGATAATCACCAAGCCACTCTCATTAAAGCACCCCATTTTTGGGCTTGATTTTAACATATAGGTTGGTATCAGATGCCCGGCTGTTTGATTAAAGAGATGCTTTTACAGACAGCTCATAGCAGGCACAGTTACCTTGTGTTAAACAAGGCTCTGTCTTGGCCTCCTCAAGCCAAGGCTATTTTTATGTCAGAACATTGAGTTTTCTTTTTGACAGCGCTGTTTTACTAAACCACTTCCAACAAAAACCTCCTTCAGCCCTTTGAACAGTCATTACCGCGACGCTGCTTTGCAGCAAAGAATCAGAAATTTCAGTGCACGTGGTCATGCAGAAAAAGTTAATATACAGGGGAGAGCGGCAGACAGCCGGCTCTGCTTAGCTGTATTATTCTTTTTCATGCAGGCGCTACCCGTTGCTGAAGCTGTGTTTTTTTATTTAGGTTAAGGCACAGAATTCACTGGGAAGCAAAAGGGACAAGCTCCATTACATTTAGGATTGCACAATTCTAATTGAATGGAAGATAATTAACAGCACGCATTGGCAAAGCCAATAGGCGTAGCCCTGGCAAGCTGAGGAATGGGTAATTTGTTTGGTTTTATTTGAAGCACATGCCACAAAAAAACACATGGCTACCAGCTACAAAAAAACTAAAGGCACAAAGAAATCGAGCCCTGCATTTGTCAAGGAAGAATCCAGGAAACAAAACTCTATCAAACAATTACAAGCAAGCCCAAACAGCTTTCAAGCTCGCAATAAAAAGGGAAAAACAAGCAGTCCCGGATCAGTTTGGGTTGAAGCTCATTCATGAAAGTAAGAACCCTAATGCAAAGCAATTCTGGTCTCTTGTAAACAGGGGCTTACATGGCAGAAGCTGTCATGGTAGCGCAAACATCAGTGCAGACGAATGGAGCCAGTTTTTAACATCTCATTTTAGGGACCGCACCAACTTCTTCTGCCCAGCCAACTCCGCAAAATCATCTCCGGAAGTTAAGGGCCCAAGCCGACCCGGACTTAACTCCCCCAGTTAAAAACGCAGTTGAAGACTTAATAAACAAGGGCCATGTGAAAAACAATAACATAATGATTGAGACTATAGTGAAACCGGATAAACTAAAAAATAAGATCTTACGCTCCATATGAAAAGCCAGAGCCGAAGAGCTCCTGGGCCAAAGGGTCTTCCCCAGGCCATGTTCAAATCGGACGTTAAACTATTGTCAGCTTACTTGGCCCCCCTGTTTCTCCACTACAGGTTAAATAATACCATTCCAGAGTCATGGAAAGGTGCTATCATTCACCCAATTTATAAAAGCGGGAAGAGAACTGACCCAAATAATTAACGAATGATAGCACTCCTCGACGTCGAGTCCAAACATTATGCCAGCATTTTATTGGAAGAGTTGCTGGGCTGGGCCGACGCAACAAAGCACCTGCTTTTTAATCAGACGGGCTTCGTGGCCAACTGCGGCACAACAACTAACTTACTCACCCTAACCGTCCTGATCGAGAAAGCGATTGTTCAACAAAATCAACTTCATTACTGCTTAGTTGATTTCAAAGCGGCTTTTGTTCGGGTTCCCTTGGGCCTGCTGTGGCAAAAACATTGAAACCAAAAGTGGCTTCAAACAAGGCTGTGTGTTGGCCCCACTCCTTTTTAACGTGTTCATATTGGACTTATCCCCAACACTTGATAGTGTCAACTGCCACCCCCCTCAACTAGACAGAACTCGCATCAGTAACCTGTTATATTCCGACGACCTGGTGCTATTAGGTCATACAAAAGTAGGCCTACAGAGGCTACTTGTCGAGCTGCTTCCCTATACCACAAGAAACTCTTTAGAGTTGAACTTGTCAAAAACAAAAACAATTTCCTTTGGGAGGCAAAAGAGGTCACGTGGAGGGTGGTACTTCAACAATGTAAAGCTTGAATCAACACCCCACTACAAATATTTGGGAATCTTCCTCGACACTAGATGCACATTCCTTAAGCAGAAAGAAGTACTAAGGTCTAAAGCTTTGTCACTCAAGTCCGCCGCTGTAAAACTGTCTAAACAACTACTTGGCCCAAGCCTAATGCCTATGCGGAAGGTGATGAAGGTGAAGATAACCAATTCTCTGTTGTATGGGCACGAGAGCATGAAGGGTGGAACAAGAATTTTATTAAATAATTTAACAATCAAGATTTTTAAACGCATGTTTCGCCTGCCAGATCAGCTTCGCCAGCCCAAGTTCGACTCCAACTTGGCCTACAAGACCACCACGGCGTAGAGGCTGGGGCGTTCATAAAGCTTTGCAAAAGATTGCGCCAGATTGCACCATACCCAGGATGGTTTCCTGGAGGCTGGACTTTGGCAGGAACTATGGAAAAGCTACACCAGCCATAAATATCGGCACCACCTGGATTACAGCCTACAATTGCTGGGAGTCAAAGAATTCTGGGGAACAAATCTCTCACAGCCGGCGCTTAAGGCAATTATCAAGAAGAGCGTTCAGCTGTGGTCCTTTCATTCAGACAGGGCAACACTGTCAAGAAGGAAACTTGCTTAGGCAGTGATTTCCGATTTTAAACCAGGCTCTGAGTCACCATCTTTATCAAGCACGTTTGCACTTTATTGGAAACAAAGGTTTATTGCTCTGAGGATGGGTAAATCTCCCCGAACGGCGCCAACCCATCATTAGTATTAAATGTAGGATGTGCGGTTATTATTCCGAAACAATGGATCACACAGTCTGTCTATGCCCCGCAATGCTCACAGCTAGATGGTCTTTATTGCGGGGAGAATGGAACAGGCTGGGAGTACGATCATGCCGCCAAGCCATAATAGCCGCCTTAAACCCAGACAACACAAAGCTGAACATTGGGCTCACCAAATTTGTCAATATAGCATCAAAAATGTTGGGAGACACTAGCACCACAAATCTCCCCAACCCCTGCAGTCCCACAAACAGTTCATAGTGTAGTAAGGGTGTTATTGAAACATGTGTGTCCCCTATGAATAACCCTTTATTCACTGTAACGAAGCCTGACGGCTCGTACCGTTTAGTTTTGGATTACCGGCACCTAAACTCCCATTGCCGGACCTGCGCGGTACAAAATGCACATAGCTCGGCTTTGGTCGACAGTCTCGTGCATAAAAGATTTAAAACAACACTTGACATTTCCAATGGCTTTTTTAGCCACAACCTGTCCACACTGAGTAGCCAGTGGACAACGTTAACTTCGGGCGGCAAACAAAAACAGTTTACAAGATTAGCCATGGGTTACAAAAATAGCCCTGGTGTCTTCTCTGCTCGCGTGGTTTCTCTATTAGAAAGAATAGACCCCGACGCATACTCCTATGTTGACGATATCTATCTTACGGATGATGAGCTGATGCCGCATCTGTCTCGAGTCGACAATATTATCGTGAGTTTTGCTGACTATGGCTACAAATTCAATTTTGCGAAGTCACACATCGCAGAATATACGGTGTTGTTTTTGGGCTACGAGCTCAACAATGAGGGTAAGGGGTTAGCCCCCCACTTTCTGGAAAAGTGTGCACGCTTAAGTGCTCCTACGACACTGAAGAAATTACAATCTCTGCTGGGTTTTCTGAATTTCGGCCGTACGTACATTCCTGATTATGCCCAGCGTATCAAGCCGCTTTACGCCTTGGTACAACCTTCGTTTTCGAAATCTAGCTGGCAGCTAGAACACTCTGCAATTTTACAGTCTTTACAGGCTGACCTTCTTGCTTCACAATACTTGCTGACACGTGACAACCGCACTAACCTGGTGATAAGAATAGTACCAGGCGCCGTGGGGTTCACGTATTTGACGTTTAATGAGGGCGATACTGTCCCCATTGCGTACAAATCCCACTTGTACACCTCTGCTGAATTACGTTTTTCCACGGTCGAAAAAGTTCTGGCTGCTGTGCAGATGGCGATCCTCAAGGAACGCGCACTGTCGCATGGGAAACAGATTCTGGTTGTGACACCATATCCTGCTTTAGAGGCAGTGACTAAAGCAAGTGTACCAAATTCTAAAGCTTTGCATCCACGGTGGATACAATGGGCCACAACACTGACGTCGCCAGATGTCACTTACATCTTTGATGCCTCATTACAGACTCAAGAGTACTTGCAGTATGAATTCGTTCATCCGGCACCTCTGTCTTTGCGCCCGCTCGAAGAATACCATTGTGTCATATACACTGACGGGTCTGCGCAACCCGCGATTGGATCGAAGCACGCTTATTCAGCGGCTTGCGCAATTGTCGTAGGTACATTCGTAAATGGTGAATTCCAATCTGATGCAGTGCATACGCAGTCATTTGGGTGATTGTACCGCGCAATTAGCGGAGCTCCGGGCTCTGGTGCTTGCACTGGAGTTTGCTGATCCCCGAGTCACTACTCTTATAGTGAGTGACTCCTTCTACTGTGTCCAGTCCTACAATGACAATTTACACTTCTGGTCTCAGAATGATTATCGAGACACTAAAGGTAGCACAATTAAGCATAAAACGCTTTGGGTTCGAGTGGCAGACTTTAAAGAACGTCTCCCTCTCGTGAGTGTTATTCACACTCTGGGTCACCAACGACTTGGTGTCCATGCTGTCGGCAACAGCTTAGCTGACGAGGCAGCGAAAACAGCAGTGGCTACATACTTAGTGGCAGCAGTTACAAGATCCAAAAGTAAGATTGATGATGACATCTTGGCAGCTATTGCTGCTACAGAGAAGGGAGGTGATTACCCGAAGGGTTTTCCCTCTCGTTATATTTATCATTTAAGTCCTGATAACGTCCCATTAGTGAGGATTAACGACGTTGGTGACAGAATTATTCCCAACGCGGACTGCAGACCAGCACTGATCCTAGCTGCGCACGAGGGGTTGGCGTCAGCCCACGCCGGTGTGTCAGCTACAATACCTCTGCTACAACAACGTTACTGGTGGTTTGGTTTATATAAACAAGCGCGCGCTTATGTTCTTGATTGTGACATTTGCCAACAGATTAAACCTTCTACTGTTGCGCGCCCACCACAGACACAGCTGTACATCTCTAATAAGCCATTTGGTTGTGTTTATTTAGATCACTGCGGTCCTTTTTCTTCTGATACTGCGTACAAGTACATCTTGGTTGCAGTGGATTCGTGCACACGTTTTCTATGGGTATGGCCACAAAGGAGTGCTGACTCGCGGACTGTCATCAGGGATTTGCGTGTCTTTGTGGGAACTTTTGTGTGTGGTACCTTCCATTCTGATCAGGGCCCTGCGTTCGCCTCTAAGGCTTACAAGGAGGCTTTGAAAAATTTGGGGGTCCTTGTCAAATTTTCGTCTCCCGACCGACCTGAGGGTAATAGTGTGGTGGAGCGAATGAACCGTGACTTAAAGCAATCATTGACAGCACGTGTTTTAGGCACGGGCCGGAACTGGCTGGCCCATTTGTATAACGTCCAACGTGCACTAAATAATCTCCCTAGAAGGTCTCTGGGTGGGCGGACCCCGTACATGATGCTCTTCGGAATCAGAATGTTTGTTCCAGACCTTGATGGTCTAGACATTGCGGCGTCGACCGCACCCTTTGACGTAGATGATCACTGTGCTGTTTTGCAGACTCTACAAGAAGCCAGAGACTCTCTTTCGAAAGAACATTTGCCCTCCACATCTGAAGCTGAGGTTCAGATTCCGGTAGTCGGCTGGCTACCCCGAGTTGGAGATCTGGTCCGTGAGAAGGTGGAGAACAAGAAGGAGTTCGGCCCCTCTTATCGTGCACCAGTTCCAGTGCTTGGAGTGCAGGGTACAAGAACAGTCATTTTACCTCCACTTCCTGGTCGCAAAGAAAACAGGTACATCTCTATTGACAATGTCAAACTTCAGCGAGTGGCCGATACTTCTTAGTATGACTCCGGCAGTTTCATGCCAGACAATGCAAAGAACTTCAATGTTGGTTCCTGCTTCTACCACCTTGTCTGATGTTGCCATCGAGATGCATTCAGTTACTGATCCCTTGCTGATACCACCGGCTGGTGGTTTGCCCGAAGAGACTGAGTATGCTTATCCTACACGTGGATCCTCGCCTGTTTTACAATCTACAGCGCTTGGCCAGTCCCGTTTTTCCTTTGACACTAACTCTTTGCCCTCAACTCCCCCGTCAAACATTGCTGTTTTTGTAAGTTGGTTTAAGAAACATTTTTTGATAGCCCCATGGACATACATCTGGTTGATGCTTTTCAGTATTTTTTTGTTCATGTCCATTGGATTTGTTGTAGTTTTCTTCCGTTTGGTGGATGGCCATTATCTCAAAGAGAGATCGACAATTAGACTTATCAATGGAACTTTGGCCCCCCACTCCTCATCCCACATCATGAAAAGGGACCAGACTTTTGTGAATATTACTGCCTGGCCTGTCATGGATGGAATCGCATGGGATGCAGTTAAATTTCAAATTCATGGGCCTACAGAGGTCATTAATGTGCCTAATGTATTTCGTGTTTCTATGGGTGATGTAGTTAAACAGAACATACGTTCTGATGATTGGGATGTACACGCCATTGAAGCACTGTTTTCAGATTTGAAATATTATGCCGCCTTTGATGCTGAGGATTTGTATGAAAATGCTGCTAATTATGCGGAACAGTATTGTTTTCAACATTATGGCAATCACTTCCTGCATAAATCGAATTCGTTTAGAAATTTTGTAAATTTTACCCAGTGGGAACATTGTCCCACCCCCTCGTTTGGCAGTTCACATACATTGGTTGATAAGTTTGCTTATTTTGCTGATTTCGGTGTTTCAGCCCCGGCTTCCTTTTATTTTAAAGTTAAGCCTGAGTCTGCCTCTAAGGTTAGACTGACACACACCAAATTGCTATATTCTAGGTCCTTTATGGATGAGTTGTCAATCAAAGGTTATGATCTATGGAAGGCTACTATTGATCTTAAGTCGGTTTGGGGTTCCAAACCGTGGCAGGTTCAGGGAACTGAAGCTTTACACCGTGCCTGTCTAGTACCAAATCATATGTTGTTTTTAAATGCAACCATCTTCCAAACCACCTGTTTCGGATTGGCCACTTCTAAAAAACTAAATTCGCCTTCAGTGCCGGATCTGGGTGCTTACCCGAATTGGAATAATCACACAGATCTGTCCCTTCCTGCTTTGCAGTTATTAGTCTCTAATTCATCTTTCAATATTTCGAAATTTAATAGTGAGGGATGGTTAATTTGGCAAAGCAGTTCTGATACCTGTCAACGTCGTTTTCTAGGACTGAAACCGGGGTATACTCAAGATCGCGTGGACCCCCGGTTTGAGTCGTCACATACAGTAACTACATACTCTGTAGGGAAATTATGTCAGTCCTGGCTGCGACATTCCACCTTGGCATCTGTCAAAGTTCATTTATCAAAGTTACATGACAAAATAGATTTGAATGATTTTGTTAAAGGTCCTGTGGGTGGCAGATCCAAGAGATGGGCGTATGCTATTTACAACGAAGTATGGAAACTGTCGCAGATTGAGGCAGCTTCAAGATTGAGAGCTATTGATCAGGCTAATATGGAAAAAGTATTAGCAGTTATTGATAACAGCATTAACACTCTTTCTTCTCGCATTTATACATTAGATAATATTGTTTCTTCAATTGTGGATATTGTGCAGGATGATATGTCTGTGTTGTATCATGGTCAAAACCAGTTGCGTTCTGTTATGCAGTTTGCATGGACATTACAAACATTGAAGGCAGGAAAGGTCCCTTGGGACTATCTGAATACAACATCGTTATTTCTTCCCTTTAACCTTACTGACAAACAGCAGTTTATGTCCATGAAGGATGCTACATATTCCTTGCTACATATTGAAAAATTGGAGCCGTTACCTTTCTCTGTAGCGGAAGTCGATTCCGCTGTGTGGCTCTTACACGGATTGATAACTCTCCCGTTCGCACTTTTTAAGTTTACCTCTTGTATGAAACACTATGCTCTGGGTAGATATGAACAGCTGGGTACCGCTTTCATACATGAAGTCTGGTCCCTCCCCTTTACGTATAGATGTACTAGGGACGGTACTGAGGTTTATCTGAAGGGTGAAGAATGTACAACGTCACCTGATCATTCTGTTGTATGTAGGCACATTCAGTTGCACGGAGCTTGCAATGTACACGCCCCGAATTTGGCCTGCATCCTCAAAGGTATCCCGGTACCAGTGATTACGCCATCTTTCACGCTGCTTGCAAACGGTAGTTATTTAATTTTAAACAATGAAGCTTGCTGCGGGATGTTAGTAGGGATCCCGTATATAGTAACTGTATCTCAGAGGGTTGTCTGCTGCAATAACGTCCTGTTTCCACCCCCGCATGGGAGGCTGGATGCTTCCATCTGGCCTTCGATTCCAACCTTGAAAGCAGAGTTCAACAAGATGAGCAGAATAAGAGTGCTATTGTCCCAAAAGGAGGTGCCATTGACTTCCTCCCGGGAAACATTTGTCCTTCACGTAGCTAATACGCGCACTGAGGTACAGGCGCTTTTGAATACTGACCTCCCCCTGCATTTTGGAGCTTTGATCCAAACAATTTTCAATGCCTCGTCCACGACTGGCCTGGCTCATTTTTTTAAACTTGTGGGCTCGGGCCTCGTGACCTCTTTCCAAACTATTTTTGGTGTGATTCCGGCATTTTTTCATTCTATTTTCTCAAGCGTCTTTGGAGGTGTCCCGTTAATTCTGGCGCTAGTGGCAGGTGTGCTGCTTTTACATTTCATCTTGCGGAATGGCTGCTCTTTCTGTGCCACACGACAGCCTGTCCCGCCTGCAGCTTCTTCGTGACAGGATGCTTGATTACTATGGTGTCCTGCCGTTGGCGACTTTGAGCCTGGCATATGGATTATCCTTCCGGTATTCCTACTTCACCTGCGTGCAACCTGTCTTCCACTGCCTAGATTGTTCCTTTGAATGGCCTATGGATTTGTGCTTATCCAACATGGTGTCTCCGGACCCGGATTATGATCGACTGATGAGGCCCTTAGTGTCTCACGAGTCTGCCTGTTCTGGTGTTCGGATTATGGCCTGCGGTGCGGCGCATGGTATCCTGGGTAATTGGGACATCGTGAGAGCAGCATATGACTTCTTGGATATGAGTTATTTGGAAGTACACGCTGGTTGCCCTCTGATGGTGCTAGAGGCTCCGCTAATAGAAGACCACGTATGTTCCTTTTCTTTGCTTAACTGGATGGCTGAAACCTTCAGTGGCCGTGCCAATGATTTTCTGCTGGAAGCAGTGGCCACATATGCTGCATATACTTTCATGGATTGAGTGAACTATCGTCCACTGTGTTTTCCTCACGTGTCTTGAACTGTCCCGGTACGTCTGTACTTCTGTCCGGTGAGGCGGTTTTTCATTTTTTCACCCCCCACGGCATGTTTGAGGTTTTTTGTTTTTTCTTTCCCCTTTTTGGTTTTTTCCTATTTGGACTTTGCCTGAACTGATCAGTGTTTTTTAAATTGGATACGCCTTGTTCTGCTCTGTCGCGCTTGAACTCTGCGTTCTCTCTTTTCTTGCATACTAAGTAGTGCTTCGATCAAGGGGGCATGTAGTAAGGACTCCCTTAATACGTACATACATTGTTAAGTTAGCATAACCACGTTAGAAGTTAGAAAGCCATCTTGCTGCTTTTGCACACGACACTGCGTTCACATGTTATTGCTTTACAAACTGCTGACTCGAGTTTTGCCTCACACGAGAGCAATCTGTTGTTACCATCCCGAGCTCTGCGAAGCGACCTTGGTCTGCACACAATGTGACAAACAGTCTGAGTTGTTAGACAATGCATGTTTTCCACTCTAGGTTGATCGACCCACTATTTAGTCATAACACACGAGCAGCTGCACATACCTGAAAGTCGGTGCTTTTAATATCACAGACATCATGTTTATTATTCAGACCGAAGACGAGCCTTCCTGCGAGAAGACTCCTGATGCTCCTGTGATGTGATTTCACTAAGCTGATCTTTGAGGTATGGGGTCCCCTATTCAAGCCTAAGAGACCTTCTGTTAGTCTAATAATAATATTAGCTTCTTAGTAAAGGGAATGTGGTAGTATCCACTGTCATTATAACATGATCACCCCTTTTATATTCTATGGAATTGTAACTATGCTGATGGTTTTGATTTTAATCATTTGTCTGCTTGTATTAGCCAAAGTACTGCATATTAGGACACGTGGTCTATAAAAATAAACTCTTTTTATTTTCACCGTGTCTCTGTTGATTCTTGTTGTGGACTGATGTGAGAATAATATACGAACAGGTATTTCCGATTCCCACCATTCCTGAGTATGTACTGAGTCGCTTGTTCTGGGTTGTCTTTTCATTGGGACCGCCGAGCTAAATCTCGGATAACGAATGGGACACTTATGCTAGCCGGATACTGGGTTCTGGGTTCTGAGGTGAGTTTCTGGTACACCACAACTCACTGAGGTCCTGGGGTTCTACGCATAGTTCTGTGTATAAGCAGAATCCCTGCAACAATAGGCTCAACCACAGAATCCCTGCTTGCTAACAACTGCTGATTAGAGCCTGGCTTTCTAGCTGAACAGTATTCAGGGCCGAAGAGAGTTTAAAGAAAAAATCTGTTCTGCAGTTTTTTAATTAATTGTTTTTTATACAAATGAACTGAATGTGTTTTAAATTATAATGGTTTTAAGTGATCAAACAATAAATCTATTATTACATGGCTACGACCTGCCTTCATGAAAATAAATGTACATCTAAAAAACAATCACCAAGCTGGCTGTCTCAGTGATGATGTTTTTAAAATACCAAAACTGCAAAGATTCCAGGCAAGCTTAGACACAATGGGCATTTCGATATCTATTAACCAAACAGTAACCCTTACTAAACATTAAACAGACATCATCACACAGACCATACACAATCAAACACGGCCACCACAAATCTGGTCAGTGGGAAACCTAGGATTATGCAGAAAAGCCTGGATTGCTGATACCTCCTCGTGACCACACAAGGAATACAAATGTGTTACACCAATGTTCATACCATAACCACTGGGTCCTAGCATGTAGCATATTAGACAGGACTGAACCCTAACTGTTCATCCGAGCTGCTGCCTGCTTGCTTTGGCTAATGTTCTAGAAGAGACACATGCATCCTTTTGACTCACAACTTCAGTTTGACTGATATAAAATGCTACATCAATCAATGTCACCACAGCGAAGAGTAACATTACACTCTGCATATGTCCCTTATGTGAAGTTAAAGTGAGAGTGTTGCAGTGTTCTGCATGTGGATTAAAAAAAAACTAAAATGAAGAACTCTGATTAATAAACAATACCCCAAGTCCACCTCCTTCCCCCTCCCACTCCTCCAGTACCTGATAATGTAATGTTGATTGTATTAGCGGTGATATAGACATATTCAGGCTACCTACTCATCGCCTGTGGGCGGGTCGAGGGTAAGTTACTCTAATCGGAGAATTTAGGGCACCTGAGTTTTCTGTATTCCGTAGATAGCAGGGCGAGGTCTTTTAGGCCGTGAGGGAAGAGGCCAACCGCTCCATCTCTAAGATGTGCCATGGTCTATGGAGGCATCCCTGGTGTGCGGGTGAGTTTCGGGTCCCCCAGTGAGTAAGGATATTCAGGACCGCTGCCCCCAGTGCTAACCCCATCTGCCTCCCCTTACGAGACTTGAGTGGGTACGTAAGCAGGTTGGGCAGACCTAGGATCATGTAGGAGGGAAATTGAGGTATCTGTGTATCAAAGTGTAGGTCTGTGTCATCTAGGATCTGGGTCCAATAACCCGTGAGGCTCAGGCAATCCCAAAGCAAGTGAAGGAGCATGCCTGGCAAGCCACAGCCTCACTAGCAATCTGGGCTCCGGTCCAGGTTGCCTCTGTGGAGGCGCACTGGGGTCAGATACCAGTAAGTACCTACCTTGATCGCAGCCTCTATGCTAGTTGTGTTTCGGGCTGTGTGACGTGCCCTGTAATAAATCTCGCTCCTCTCCTTAGGAAAATGCTCTCTCCCTAGTTCCTTCTCCCACCGCTTCTGACTGAGCATGTTCTCCGGTTAAGTGGGCTGGCGTAGAATGGTGTATAATTTAGAGATAAGCCTTTTGTCTGTATTTTTAATAAACAGCCACGTCTCGTATTTTGTAAGCTGTCTACCCACCGCAAAGAAGTTAGAAGGATGTAAGAGCCAGTGTCTTAATTGGAGGTAGTGCAGTCTCTTAGTCTCAGGTAAGTTGTATTTTTGTCGTAATTGTAAGAATGGGATAATGCCATCCTCGTCGAAGAGATGGCCTGCCGCACAGCATGGTGTCTGGTGCCAGGCCTTGAATTCCCCCCAATGTAGCCCTGGAGAAAATTGCTCATTATCAAACAATGGTGTCAGAGGGGAAGGAAATGTGGTGAGCCCCGTCTAGTTACTACCCAGTTCGACACGTTCATGATTGTCTTAGTGATGGGAGACTTTTGCAATCTCCGTGGTCTGTCCGCTCTCTTGAGGAAAGATACTTTCCACAAGGGAAGTCCAGCAACCCCCCTGTCCTGAAACAGCCAGTGCTTTTCCGATTAATCTCTGTTCCACTCGAAAAGGTAACACATCTGCATCCCTTGAAAATATTGCTGAAGGTTGGGTATCCCCAAACCCTCCTCTTATGGGGCTAAGTAACTCAGCTCCCTGTGCATTCGAGGTCAGGCCCCCAACCATAGAAAACAATTCAATTCCCTTTGCAGCGTGGTAAGCATCCCCCTTGTATGAAAAAGTTACAAGACCCTCAGCAAGATGATCACTTTAAGGGTAGCAATATGCCCCAGCCAAGAAAGGCGGTGCAGTTTTCAGCTGTTTACATCTTTCTTAATTCCACGGAGTAGGTTTTTCTCATTTATAGTGACAGTCTGTGCAATCGTGGGGGCGAGTGGGGACGAGCTGAATCCCCAGGTATAGAAGCGACACTGTGGCCCCCTGTATTGGGAAACAGTCTGTTACGGGTGGTTGACAAGGCGAGGGCCTGTGAATTGTTTGAATTCATACAGAAGTCCGAGGCCGAACTGAACTTGGACAGCTCCTCAAGAAAGGCCAGAAGGGATGTGGTAAGCTTGACTAAGGAGGCTAAGTCATCGTCCGCATACAGTCTGATTGTGTGTCTTCCCCACCGAAGGGGGTTCCAGTGATCCCTGGGTGATCTCTGATCCATTGAGCCATTGGCTCCGTATAGAGGGCGAACAGTAGGTGTGACACGGGGCATTCCTGTCTGGTGCCCCTGCTGGTGGGGAAGGGCGATACGGTAACAACATTTACTCTGACTGTCGCTGTAGGCGAGCTGCAACAGCTCACCGCTCGAAAGCGGTCGCCCAAGCCTAAGTGGATGAGAGTCTTCTCCAAGCAGCGTCAGTGTACCCAGGCAAACGCATTCCCAGTGTCACCTGTAAGCAAGAGGGCCTCGATGTCTGAGTGATCAGCCTTGTCTATCAGGTGTAAGGCTCATTTTAAGATGTTGCTACTTTGTCTATGATGAATAAACCCCGCCTGGTCAGGGTTATTAATACCCGGCATCAGGGGGCCCAGTTGTGCCCCTAATATGCTCGTGAAGAGCTTGATGTCTATGTTGAAAAGTGATATTGGACGGTATGACCTACATTGTTGTCTGTCCTTCTCTGGTTTTGAGATGACCACAATGGCCGCTGACAACATAGCTAGGGTGACCGAGCCGGGCCCGAAAAGGAGTTGAACAATCTAGTAAGGATACGAGCTAGGATCTGGCATAATGTTTTATAAAAGCTTGTCAAGTATCCTTCCTGGCCCGGGAACTTTAAAGGCTTCAAACGCGAGATCACCAAAACGACCTCTTCTAATTTAATTTGGGAGTCTAGTGAGGACTGTTGTGTTTGTGTGAAGCTGGACGTGTGTGCCTCTTGCAGATATGAAGTAATGTTCCTTAGTTCCAAGCCCTGTCCTGAGTATAGATCCGCATAGAAGTCCGGAAATTACACTGCAATGGATTTATCGTCTACTAGCTCCCCCCCATGTTCTTCTCGAGTGGACCCCTGTTTGCTGTTGCTGGGCTCTCAGCTTATTGGTTAAAAGCTGCCCAGGTTTACCTCTCCTGATACAGAATGAACGTTTCAACCCAAAGGGCTGCATATTCCAACCTGTCTAGGTCCAATCCTGCAAGTTTAGTGCGCACTGCGTGGAGTTGGCGCCATACTCTTTGAGCCCCGGGTCGAGAGTGGATGTGTTCTAGCTCTCTGACCTGACAGGTTAATTGCTCCCTCTTGTCTTTACAGGTCTTTTTGTCTGCTGCTGAAATTGCTATGAGTTCTCCCCTCACTACCGCTTTCAGAGACTCCCAGAGCATGGAGACTGAGGTCTCCAGGATATCGTTAAACCCTAGATAAGTATTGCTGTAGTGATGTGTGGTACAACTGAGGGGCATTGGAGCAGGGTCTCCCTAAGTCGCCATGTCCCAGAGAGTCTTTCCTGTGGAGGGAGTTCTAGTGTGAGGGTGACAGCATTGTGGTCTGACAGTGCAGCTGACTCTATATCTGATGCCTTCATGAGAGTGTGTGTATCCCTTGCCCCCATTAAATAATCAAAGCCTGCATATGTTTTATGAGCATGCAAGAAGAAGGTGTACTGAAGAGTATGTGGGTGGGATTCCCTCCAGAGGTCGAGCGACCTTCTCCCCCGTAGCCAGGTGCTCCATTTCTTCGACAGAGCCCCTGCCTGACTAAAGTGATTTCCAGATCTATCGTTATCTGCATCGAAAATGAAGTTCAGATCACCTCCAAGTAGTACCCACCGCATCTGCAGGGCTAGCACCTCTGACATCGCTGAGCGTAGAAACTGTTCCTGTCCCGTGTTAAGAGCATAAATAGATCCCAGCAATTGAGAGTGACCTCCAATGTAGACAGTGTGTGCGAGGAGTCTACCCATCAATATCGCCAACTTAGGTGCTGCTCTGTCCCTGAAGGATTTAGCGATCAGGATGGCTACCCATGCTTTTTTCAAGGATGTAGAAGAAAAGAACTGATGAGGAAAGACTCAGGAGCGGAGACAATGCCAATCTCTGCACAGAAGGTGCGTCTCCTGAAGTAGGCAAATGTCTGCCATAGAATGTTCTAAGTATGATAGTATTGCGTGACACTTAATGGGGTTGTTGAGCCCTTCGTGTTTAGTGAGTGGATCTTAACTAGTTGAGATGACATGTTTGGTGGTTGAAAGGCATCATTAGTTGTGCGCTACTGTCGCTAGGGCCTTTATCCCCCCCGTCCCCTACCCCGGGGCCTTTATCCCCCCCGTCCCCTACCCCGACCCCTGTGGGGGTGTGGCCATCCCACCGCCTGATGACCCCCTAGTTCAGTACTGGAACTCAACAAACCCAAAAACTAACAAAGGTGTGAACACGAAGAACAAATGTAAGTCGAGGATCGGCAGAACTTGTCCCCAAGTACCCAGGTAAGTATAATGAGGGGTGCATGTTGGGGTCCATTGTCCCCCTACCTCCGTCCCCACCACCCACCCAGCCGGCCATTCAATAAATAACCAGTGTCATGCCCAGCCTTTGCAAGTGTTGTCTTTATCCTGCTGTTCTACAGCCAATGATTCCAGGACTGCCTGATATTCTAGTGCCTTTGTGGCAGACTTGAGTTTCACACTCCCAGCTGCCGGGTGTCGGCTCTGCCATCGTGGGTGGGGCCGCTCTGAGCCTGGGGAGTCCTTAAATTCCAGGGATTCGGCAGGTCTTTGCAAGAGAGCGAAGCTGGTACAGCTTGCCTTCTAAGCGAAAGATGAGGTGAAAGGGGTGGCCCGACGAGTAGGCGATCCTCAAATTCCACAGGTGTAGGGTCGCTGAGTGAAATTCTTGTGGCTTCTGAAATGTGATTGTAGCACCATCTTGATAGAACGCGGGTGTGTGTCCCTGGAATGACAGTGGATGTTTCTCCCGGGCCTTGCGTATGATCATTTCTTTCAGTGGAAAATCATGGAGGCAAGCCAGGATATCCAAGGGCCTTGGCAGGCCAACCCTGTGAGCGTGATCAATTTTTATCTCAAGGTCGGTGGAGGCCTCCAGAATGAAGTGGAAAAGGTCCCTCAGGTAGAGACCCAAGTTTGAGCCCTCTGCCGAGGGTGGAATACCCTTGATGCAAATGTTATTACGCCTGGGGCGATTCTCCATGTCTTCTGCATGGGCCTGGAGTTCAATCTGTTGTTCTCACAATCGGATCCCCTCTTGTTGGAGTTGTTCCACTTCCTCATTGCGTGTGTGCTCTTGGTCTACTAGCGCCGAGACCCTCTCTCCGATAGAATCAATGTCATGCTGAATCTCCTTCATATCGCTAGAAAAGTCCCTCCTGAGGGCCTGCAGGTCCTCCCACAGTGAGGAGAACAGTGCCTCCAGGAAGGAGCAGGTGACGGGCTCCTCAACTCCCTCTGCTTCTTGTATTTGGCTTGCATTTGGCGATGCTTGTCTGTTCCCAACCACCACAACAGGGAGCATGTTCAGTATGTCTTTAAGGGACAGGTCCTCTTCGCCCTTGCAGATGCCATGTCTTTAGGGGGATCCCCTTTTCCTCCTGTGTCTCATTGATAAGTCATCGCCGGTTGCCAAGGCTCGGTTAATTCTATCTGCTGTGCTAGGACGGTGTCGCACCCAGGCTCAGGGGTTTCCCCCAATGTCCTTGGGGCCCGTGAAGGTTCCCGATTTTCCCCTTCCAGCTGTCTGGCACTGGTGCAGGGGGCTACTATCAGCTGCCTGCGGCTACAGAGGGTTCCATAGTCTCCAGGGATCGCTACTGTGCTCTGCTACCTCTGTGGAGCATGGGGGCTCCCCCACTTTGTGTGGTGTGGTTGCTGCTCACCTTACAGAAGCCCAGGGCCAAGTCTCTCACATGGAGCTAGCTCTCTTTTTAGCAGGCAGCCCCCTGTTGGGTCTGCATTGGGGTCACTGTCCCCACTACGGGGATCACTGCGCTTCTCAACCAGGGCCCTCTCTCCTCTTCAGCGAGTCCCCACTAGCGATGGACAGGGCCTCCGCCCTACTCACTGCTTCCAGGCTGTGCCCTCACTCCCTGGTCCACTGCTCGGGGTATCACGTGCCCTCCAGCCTTTAATGCTCTGTCTTGGGCCTATTGTAGCTTGGTGCTAGGGGGCGAGGATGGCGGCCGAACCAGCTATGCTCCCTGCAGGCTCACCTTGTCATTATATAGTGCCCACCTGTTTCTGGATCTCAGCTGACCGATGCACTCCAGATGCCAGCCCCCCCGGAGGGCCTCCCTTCAAGGCCTCTCCTCCGCCCCCACCACACGGTTATGGGGGCCTGGTCGACACTCCTGTGGTCCCCCATCAGCTCACCAGTCTAGGGCCGCTGTTGTCTCTACTCCTTCCAGCTATCGGCTCGTATCTGAAGCACGCTTGTGCATGCACACTTCTTCTGCGCTGCGGCTGCTGCCCCCGGCATCTTCACTCGCTCTTATGTGTCAGGCTTCAGCACCTGTCTTAGCGGTGCCCCGCAGGGATCCGAGGCACCCCCGCATCGGTCGGGCTCAGCGCCCCTCCTTTCCAAGGGTAGGTGACCCCAGGGTCCAGCATGATCCTTCGGACATGCACGGCCCCCCGCTGGAAACTGAATCGTAGGTTAGCCCGCGGGCGCCATCTTGCAGTGCTAGCTGCCGGCTCTCTCCCCTCAGAAAGCTCTGGATTTTGGGCTCAGGTGGATGGAAACAACTCAACGCCCAAGTCCTCGCACTCCGGACTCCCGCTGGCAGTAATCGGTGATCTCGGCAGGCAATTCAGGCTCTGGTTACGGCGGGCAGCAGGAACGAGGAGACGAAAAAGACATGTCTTACTCGCCTGCCATCTTGGCCATGCCCCCCCCCATTCAGAATTTAGAAGGGACTCTTACAACAGGCCCCTTACAAGTGCTGGTTTGGTATGTGGTATCAATCACGATTAGTACATTATAATAAAAATGTTGTGGTTGCAAACTCCTACTCGGAGCACTTGAGACTATACAAATGCTTTGTTGTTTGGCCCCTTGTGCTTTGAAGACACAGACAATGAACATTATTCTACTCCTGCATTCTGCCAGCTGACAGATCTCCAAATGCTCTTCTGCATGGAACATCGAGTGATATCTGCAGACTGGTTCTCAAACAAGCAGAAATGGCTGTAGTCAAATGTAAAAATTAAACAAGCACATCCAGCCATATTATGAAGACATGAAGCATTAAACAGCTTGCAGCAGCAAGGATGGCTTTTAATAGGAAAACATCCTCTACTACGCAGTCTAAACTATGCAGCACCTTTACAACGCAGCCTGAACAACGACTGCGTCTTTACCATGCCTTCCTTTACCACGCAAGTCTTTACAATGACTTGCTTTGGGGAAAGTGTTGTTGGACTGGTGTTGGATTTAAAGTCCAACATCTTCTGAAGTGTTGCATAGACCGGAGTTGAAATCGTAAATATTACTTTTTGAAGTCCAGTGCTTTCCAGAAGGCAAGCCATTGAACGACTTGCGTACATGTGGTAAAGACGTGTTTGTTGTTTAGACATGTTAGAAAGGCATGCATTGTCAATGCATGTGTAGTTCCAACATACAACCCTTTCAATACCATCACACTTGGGGGTCAGTATACCCCTTGACTTGCACTTGGAAGTAGAGCAAATGGCATCACTTCTGCTCACAGACTCCAGCTCTACTAGCAGAGGTCAAACTTCTTCACACACTGACACACACATCTCCTTCATCAGAGGGCATTCTACCCCGTTCAACACAACATACTTCTTTACATATGGTCAAACATGGACAACTTCTTTTCTATCTGCAGACTCCCACTGCACACTATACACTTCTTCACAAAGTCTACAAAGACTACAAATCGCTGTTGATGCATGACATGCTGTGATGTGCCACTGTTAATATTATGATGGTGATTGGCTGGTACATATAGTGCACTCATTACTATATAAAAAAATAATACTACTGAATGATAGACGTCAATTATCCAATGTACGACACTGTATTTTACTTCGATATGTAATGCTTTTCTAAGTTTACAAAATGTTTTTCCTTTTATAAATAAAATAGGAATGTATCAGTGGTTTACTAGACACAATATTACTTCTAAGGGTTATCAGAAATGCATCAGAAGCTGTAGTATGTTTCTCTGGTACATTTTAGTATTTGTCTGAAATTTCTTTTATCAAAATAAGCAGCTACTCTTTGCTGACATTTGCTATGAAGGAAGATGTCTGTAGGTGGCTTTTGAAACTAATTGTTGTAGATAGCCTCAGAGAAAAAACTTCAGGCACCTATTTCTTGCCACGTTAGACCCAGAATAATAAGCAGTAGCTGAGATTAATTCAGGCGTTCCACCAGTAACTTTTTTAGTGGACTGGCTCTTGCCCTTACTCACAAAGATTTACACTGCAGCTATTCGGAGATGGGCATAAGCACCTCTGATTGACACTGACCTTCTTTTCGCATATTCATAAAGTTTTTACCCTAGCAAATCTGGAGATGCTTGGAGCATGTTTGATATGGTCCTGTGCCAATGGAATTCAGATGCATGTTCCTGTGTGCATGGAAGATGTTGCAGGCATATCCAGATTGCTTCAGTGTACATCTTGTGAACATGGTATAAGGTAGCTGGTTGAATATGAGATGCTTCCTGGATCACTTTGTGTTGTCAAGTACCTCACCGAAATCGGGTGTGTAATTCTTTCTACTAGTTTCTGCTAGCTAACTACACACAGCCATCTCCTCTGGAATCAAGGTATAGAACAGTGAGTGAGATCTCTGCTAGAGGAAAAGCTGTTTGCATACATTTTGAAGAAGTGTCTAGTGTTCAGGAGGAGTAACAATACATAGGTTCCATGAAGTATTGGTAAATTTGATCTGAAATTTATTTACGAGTTTGTGGTTTCAGGGGATTGTATAAAGATCAAAGATTATGACCCAACCCTACGAGATGCACTTCTGTTTTGCCTCTACTGTTTAGCATCAATTAACTTTGGTTCGTCCAGTGTGCTGTGTGTTCCAGCCCTCTTTTTGATATTAAGTTGGAAAAGTCATAAACAGGGCTTTTAATATGAACATAGATTGTCTACCATCATCGTTGTAATAGAACATCAATCAGTCTTGTAGCCCTGATGGTGCCAGAAAGAGAGGGCAGATAAGAATGTTAAATAGGAGTAGAGATACTGGTGGTTGTTGAGGATCTTTACCCTATGCGTGCTGACTGATGAGAAAAACCTATTCAGCTTGACTTACACAGTGGCCTCTGACCTCAGTCTAGAGAACATAAGAAGGTTGAAATCCACAACGTTGAGCATTGCCTACAACTATAGCAGGATCAGATGGAGAGATCACCTTCAAATGCAGGGCCTACCACATCATCCAGCTGTGACACCAATACAACTTCTGTGCCATGAAAAGGAAAGAAGCATGATTGACTTAAGTGTTTTATAATGGGAGTCCAAAAATGTATACTTTTTCTGATCACACTGAAGGAGGTGCTTGTGTCTATTACGGTGACTATTTCAAGTCAGGTGCATTTCTTGGTCAAAAAGATTGGGTGGTTAAAGTTAAACAGTGTTTAAGTAACATTGTAGCTGCCTATAGTTTGAGTGCTTGGGTATGTATCCTTGCCTTCTTCACAAATACTATAATACCACTACTACTACTAATAATAATAATAATAATAATAACATTAATAATAATAAAAATAATAATAATATACGCATAGCTCAACTGAAAGTTTTGGTATTTTAAAACCTCACCACTGAGACAGCCAGCTTGGATGTACATTTTGTTGATGAAGGCAGGTGGCAGCCATGTCTTGGTTTTATTTATTTATTATTATTTTGGTGGCATGTGTAATGATACGTGAATCTTGTCAGAAATGAAAGACTAGGGTTTGGACTAATGTGATACAGGCTGCCAGGTCGTAGTTTTTTTGTATGTACCCTGCTATCTCCCTTCCTCTGCCATACTTAACTCTAAACACTGGCCTAAGAAGCACCACAAACAAAAGTTAAGCATCTTTGTGAAGTTTTTATGGCATTTTTTATTTTTTTTTATTTTTAAAGGGATACCTATGCATATAAAGAAGGCTTGTGTTAGGAACCCCTGAGAAAAGAAAACACCAATACATGAAAGAGACTGGTTAGAATGAAATATTTGCACTGCCTCTCCCTTTGTAATGTGTGGGATGCACTAACCATGCCTACCTCTTGAATATTAATGAGGGAAGATCTTATTGTGACACCTCGAAAAAGCAGCAAATGCTGGAGTGGAATCTCCATTGATGGCAGACCCTTGTCGCACATTGTGGGTTTCTAGTAAGCCTGCAATATTACCATTTTCCCTTAGAGTCACTGATGTCACAGTGCCACCAACAATGTGACATCACAAATGTAGTGGTCTCTGACACTATGACACTACTGTCATTACCTTTCGATGTTTACAGGCTGCGCAACCAAAGAGTACACGGTCAGTGATTGACATCACACTTTCTGAATGGGGATCATCTGTCCTCAGTAGGCGCTAACCATTCAATGCTCTGTGACCACAACAGAGGTTGTGAGCATCTGTCCATTCCTTTGCAAATTGCAGGTCAGAGAAATGCCCCATTGGCTGTCCCCTTTTCCTTGCTACTTACATGGGTTTGAAGTTCTTGTACTAGAAGTTGTAATACACATTATGAATCACGATGCACTTATGTGCATTGCAAATATGGATTTTGTACATGTACTTGCAAGGGCAATTGCACTAGCACCGGCTTTGCAAATGCTAAGTCTTCTGTGCATCAGACACCTCTTTTTCAAATATTTTGTCACAAAGCAAAGTTGTAAATTTCAACAAATTGTCCTAGTTTTTGTCAGCTATGAGTTTTTTTTACCTTGGCCCAGCTTCACAAGTGAAGATGTAACTTTACGCACCATTTGTTTAAACTTTGCTAAATAGGTGGATGCATTTTGGCCCCATATCAAGTGTGACAGCATCAATCCTAGAGCCCTTGCCAAAAACGATGTACATTCTGATGCCTTTTCTTTCACTTCTCCCATATTAAATATAGGATTGCAATCCCAGCATGCAAAGTCTGACTGGCTGAAAGTGTAACCCGCGACACTAGACTACTGTACATACATGTAGCACCCCATGATGTAATTTACTAAATCAACATACCAATGAATAGGACTTTATTTGGCATTCTTAACTCATGTTGATAAGCCATATTACTGAAAAGATATAAAAGTATACATCATGTGGCAGGTCAGGGATGGATTCCTGGGAGCTGTGAGGCCAAATGCAAAATAATCCATCAAATAGCAGCACAAAAAAATAGAAGACGAGCTCACAATATGAGGAAAGCAAGATGGCGACTGCGTAGGTTCACCGTGGCCGAGTTCCCACCCTAGCTCTCTCTACTCCCGCCTGCCTGCTTGCCTGCTTGCTGTACCTGCACAGAAGTACCTCCCAGTTTAATGTGTGAACCCGGATCAGCTTGGCACCAGCTGCAACACTTCAGTGAGGCATGGTGATCGAGCCCGAATTCCCCAGCACTGCGGATGCCTTGAGGGGGTGTGTCAGCGAGCTGACAATGCTCTTGGTGAGGCTGACCCGGTAGTATTGTAATGTCCAGATCAGGTGGGCTGGCCTTGCCAGAAGAGTCTCCAGATCAGCTTTATACTCTTCTTTTGGGTCAGGCTTCTCTGTACTGCTTGTGTCACACATAATGGCCCCTAAGACTGTCAAACATCAAAGAGAAAGAGGACCCTCGGTCCTCTTCAGCATGGGCTTCTGCACTGGTGCCGGGGCTAGGGTCAAGACAGGAGTCTCCCCCAGTACACCCCGAGGAGAGTACAGGTAAGCTGATAGACTCACGTATTGCAAAGAATCGTCTGAAGAGTATAGCCGCAGTGATAAGGAGGAATCTGCCAGACCCCTCCCAGCCTTTGGCCAAAAAACCTAGGGTGTTTCAGGCTCCCGAGGAGGGGGTTTCTGGCCCTAGTAAAATAGTCATGTCCCACCTCAGCCAGCAATCACTGAATTCTTCAGGTTTAAGAACGCAGAGGGGGGTCAATGCCCCCAGGAAATTGCCACGGAGCTGTGAATTGACAATTCTGTCTTAGGTGCTATTGGAAGGGACTGAAGTGGCAGATGTTGGGGGTTCTTATTCATGTGCATCAGGGCAGCCTTTCCAAAGGGCGTAAAGGGAGAGGTGGCTAGTAACCCTAGAGAGATGATACCAGGGGCAACAGGCAAAGAGTGCAGGGCTATGTATGCTCCTTGATCTGTAGCTCCTGGATGAACCATGAGCGATCCCAATTACAATAAAGAGAATAAGGGTCTGATAAATTTTTCTCACTCACAGATGGCTCTTGATCTGAAGACTCTAATTCTGGTCTCAGTGGGGGCGGGGGATATTCTTCAACATCGGGTTCCAGTATACTTGAAGCGCCTGAGACAGCCCTCAAATGCCAAAAGCACAGAAAGCGCTCCAAGGTCAACACAGACTCGAAAAGAACAGGGAGAAACATACCATTGGGAGCGGGCTGATATGGGACTATTCCCACACAAAAATACTTGGGATGCCAGATACAGCGCCGGCCCAGACCGAGACTGCTCTGTTTGCCCCGCAGTCTTTGGGGGCAGCAACCATAAATCCCGCACTGGCCCTGATCCTGGAGTCGAATAAAGAGCACTGTACTCAGACTTGTGCGGATGGTAAAAACACCAGGCAGGCTACAAAAAAACTGGAAGGTGCAGTCTGGAAGGTCAGGAATGCTTGCTCTGAGATTGGCGAGCGGCTTAACTGCATAGAGGAGAGAACAATTGTTGTAGAGACTGAGTTGGCAACTGTGAAAAAGCAGACTAAGTTGCATGATGCCCAAATGGCAGATGTCCTGTGGAAGATGGAGGACTTGGAAAATCGCCAGAGAAGAAATAATCTTCGTTTCTTCAGGATTGAGGAAGGACTAGAAGGGAATGACATCCGATCCATTATGCTAGAACTCTTTGGGATGTCTTTCCCGAACTTTCAGGATGGAACTGAGAGTTAGAAATCCAAAGGGTACACAAGTTTCCGTCAACCTGCTACAAGTCTACACAGGCCAGCAGACATCAAAGGCAGCCAAGGGCTATTTTAGTCTTTTTGGGTAATTTCCTGCTGTGTCAAGCCATTTTTGAGAAGGCTCGCCCTGAGGCAAGATGGAAATACGGAGAGTCCTCCTTTTTTAAGCGCCCTGACTTCTGCCATCTAATGGTAGAGCGCAGGTGGTGCCTGTGGCAAGTTATCAAGCCTTATCAAGATGCCGGCTTCGAGGTCTTTCTAATGGCACCAGCCAGATTGAAAACAATAGTTAGAGGGACTGTAAAAACGTTTACCTCCGAAATACAAGCCAGAAACTATCTTGGGCAGGCTCTGGCAGATAGATGTAATATGTACCTCATTGGGGTTTCCCCAGGGAAGCACAGAGCAATGCCTAATATAGGGGGGGTCTTTCTTTTGCACTGTTTTATAATCTGTATCACTAGGACGCGTGTATTAGAGTGGGTGGCTCATTATGGAGAAAGGAGGGTCAGCGGCTGTTTGGCTTTTCCCAGGAACTTTTTTTCTCTTCTTCTCTATAGGGCTCTCTTTTCGACATTATCACACTGATGATGGGGGTGGTGGAGGAGGGTCTGGGGGGAGTTTGCAGTGTCCGTGGCATCTTCATCACACAGACCTGGTTGATCTGGCTGCTATCAGTGGCGGGGGGACACTCATCCGGGGAGGGAGGTTTGTGGGGGGTGGGCGGAGGAAGGGTGTTGGTTGATTTGGCACTTAAATTGCAGCAAGGTTTTCTAAGTTTGTTTGTTTATTCGGCTGTATTAAAGTACAGGTTGTGGTGTAAACGTAAATGCGGCCAGAGGAATATGACCCTGTGTTATGTAAAGCACGCTTTCATGAAATTCCGCCCAGTCGGGCGTGACATCTGCCTGGGGGTGCAGCTGGTTTTGTGCAGATTCCCTTGATGGAAATCCTAACAAAGGAAACTGGCCCCTCAATCTCTCAATTATATGGCTGCTTGTTGTATGGGGTCCCAGATGATCTGGATGAGCACAATGATAAGTGGCAGGTGAGGCTCAATATGTCGGATTGTGGCTTCCTGAAATCACTCAATCTGGGTGTGTAATTCTGTGCTCATCAAATCTGCAATCACAGCACTATACAGCTATTTTCGATCTGCATATACCACCAGCAAAAACTGCTAAATGAGGCAGGGATGTGGGGATTTACTGCTTTAGATGTCAGGCATCTAATGCAGATCTATTTCACTTGTTCTCCACATGCCCTAGCCTAAAATCACTCGGCTGGGAAATAGCAGGCTTTTTAGGCGAACTCCTGAAAGTTAATATCTCCCCCTCACCTCGGCTTATGCTGCTGGGGGGAAATGAATCAGAGAGAGGGGTCGGGGAAGGTCTACCTTTTATATCTATGTTGGTTTTTAGGCTTTGTGTGGCTTCAGCATGGCTTGATCCTCCGCCCCCGATTTTTCAGCAATGGAAGGGGCACTACATGTCTACAATTAAGAAACAGCAATATACGAAAGAAAAGGCAAAAGGGGAAGAATTAAAGGGAGGGGGATCTGGGGGCCGGTCTCGACCTTGGTCTCTCTGTTTAAATAAGCTGCTGGGTTTTAGGCTTACGCAGCATTGGGCAAGTGCCCGGAATTAATGCATTTTTAAATCTGCACTGATCTCCTGTTGATTTCTATCTTTGGCTAACTTAATTAATTCTGTCATTTTATAATAAATTTATGTAAAATTTGATGCTGCAATCTTATTTCATCAATGAAAAATAGTTAAATAAAAAAATGAAAGACATGATGTAGCATTTTATATCAGTCAAACTTAAGTTGTGAGTCAAAATGATGCATGTGTCTCTTCTGGAACATTAGCCAAAGCAAGCAGGCAGCAGCTCAGATGAACAGTTAGGGTTTAGTCCTGTCCATTATGCTGCATGCTAGGACCCAGTGGTTATGGTATGAACATTGGTGTAACACATTTCTGTTCAGTGTGTGGTCACGAGGAGGTATCAGCAATCCAAGGTTTGCTTTTCTGCGTAATCCAAAGTTTTCGCACTGACCAGATTTGTGGTGGCCATGTTTAATTGTGTATGGTCTATGTGATGCTGTCTGTGTAATGTTTAGTAAGGACTACTGTTTGGTTAATGGATATTGAAATCTTCATTGTGTCTAAGCTTGCCTAGAATCTTTGCAGTGTGTGTTTTGTAGATGAGCATGTGAGCCATCATGATGCTTTTTCCCTGGGAGATTTAATAGCAGACTTGATTCAGCTACCCTTTGTCATCTATTTTCTACCACTACATCTGTATAATATACCTGTATGGATGTTGTATTTAAGTTACATTGGCAGTGATACGATATCAAGGGAGCTTATTCTGGTGGTGAATTCAAGCTAGCCTGGCTAATGAGGGGTGATACCCCAAAACCGGTCCCAGGATGCTTGCTTCCTGTCCAGGGGGGACCTGGCCTGACATTTCGGACTGAACTGTTACTCCAAGGAGCAGCATCAGGACTGATTTGCATATGGCTGGGTCCAAACTGGAGTGGCATAATGAGCAAATGAATAATGGATTTAACCCAAATCTCTTGACTAGGGGTGAGTGTTTGAAAAGTTTCAGCACTCCAGCCATTAATTTGTTGTGTTTGCTATCTTTGTCCTCAGTGGCTAAGTGTATGCCCAGACGTGGGTCCCTTACTCACTATTCCATTGGTTTCAAGCTAGCCTGACTGATGAGGGGTGATACCCCAAAACCGGTCCAATAATTCTTGTTCTGTTTGATGTGTATCGGGGGGAGCCAGGCTGTACCTCATCCCTCTGGTCTGGCCCATTGCCCCAGTGATTTTACTGGATGCAGAACAGTAAAATCAGGCCGAATATTCGTGCACCCAGCTAATCAGGCTCACAGAATACAATAATTGCTGATAAAACATACACAGACAGAATTTACACTGACTTTGATATCCTTGCTCTGAAGTTTTTTATTCAAGTCGTCAATCTTCATTCACTAGGCCAAGTCTGATCCAGTGACTTAATTTTATGCACAGCTCCTGTAGTGAAATATTAAGCACACTGCTTTAGTTTCCCCGACCTAAGCCCTCGGACGTTAGACTGCCATAAAAAGGCCACAGCAGACAATATGCATGGGTGATGTTGTCAATTTATGATGAAAGTTTCACATTCTAGCATCATAGCAGATGAGCAAATGTACGGTTGGTATTGACATAGCACTCTGCTATGACTCTTAAGGCAGTGTGTAAATCGGTATAGTATATTTATACATCACTAGCTGCTTGAGGGTAGAGGTATTTGTGAGAAGTTGGCCTGGTATATGCTGTCCACTGGTTATAGTGGGCACCTTGTACCAGTCCAAACAACTGATGATAGGTTTAAAGACAACCTTTATTGAAAGCTATCCATGTGGTAGCTATGGAGAGCAGCCTCTTGAATCACTAAATGAAAGGAGAACCACACAAGGTATATATAAAATATATGTATTTATTTCTAAACACTAACTACTAATCTCTTTATGAGATTAGAGTCCAAGATACACAATAATGCAGTTCTAAAACAACAGTAAATAGCACAATATACAATGGGCCCTAGGGGCGGACCAAACCATATATTAAGAAAGTGGTATAAGAACCACGACTTGACTAGATGCAGTGTCTAGAGCACGTAGAATCGCTGGGACCCCAAGAACACAGGGGCCAGCCCCGTACTATTCTATAGGAAAGACGCGGTTGGAATTTTAGAAGTTAAGGACACTTAGGAGAGGACTTTGAGTAAACCCCTTTAGACTTAGGGGGTTCTAGGGTCAGCACCCATGAGAGCACCGGAGTACTTGAGTTACCTCACAAAGGGAAGTCGGGTGCATAGGTGTCAAATGATGTCAGGAATCGTCGTTGATTTCAATGGCGATCTGCTGCAAAGTGCTGCTGTCGGGAATGAGAAAAGTGTCCGGTGTGATCCAAGCCTGGATAGAAAATCAGAAAAACTTGAAAGCAGAGGGAACAGAGTCTGGGTCACTTGCCAGGGGCACGATAGACGAATGCCCACGATGTCGGGTGTTTCAGGTGCGAAGAGGTGAAGCTTGATTCTGCAGCCACGAGGACCACGAGGCGTCGACGATGACCAGGAGCTGGATTCGAGCTTTCCCACAAAGGATGTTGAGTGCTGCAGTGTCGGTGCTCGGATTGAACGCAACAAGCCTTGGCAACAGCAACCCAAGCAGAAAGAGAAAAGATGCTTTGGTGCGGACCGTCAAGGTCCTGGGGCTCCCCAAGCAATGGAGAGTCAGCGCACGTCTGGGGCAACCAGGTAAGCCCAATTAGATTTAGAGTTGCTCATGGGACACGCGTGGAGTGTAAGCGGGCAATCTTCAGTGGAAATGTTGCTCTGGCTCAGGGCTACAAGTAACCCAAAGCTCAGCTGCAGGAGTCGCTTAAAAGCTGATGTTTCTGCAAAGTAACGCGGTGTCCAGCGGTTCAGGTTGCACGCTCGCCACGAGGGAAACGGGCCTCAGACTTGCTGTGGGCACTGATCAACCTCTAAGAGTACGGAAAACCACCTCCTGTGTTTCAAAGTTCTTCGGAGTCCTCATGAACTTCGGAGATTCAAACCGGTCCAATGCGTCTTTGGTGCCTGCCTTGCAGTGGAGTAACTCCTTTACTCCAAGGGAAATTTTGCAATCATGTAGTTCAATGTAGATCGTCGAAGTTCTAGGATTCTGTATCAGAGTTTCGTCCAGGTGTAATCTAAAGTCCTGTAGCAAGGGGTTCCTATCTTATACCCAAGGAAGGGGTGGGACAAACTCTAGGGACTTACCTATGGGAGGGTCAGGAACGAGGACTGGCTACACCCATTTCCTTTGTCCAGTTTCACGCCAGAGCAAGGGCTGGAAGCCCTGCAACCGGTTTGAGCTGGACTATGCACAGGGACACCAAATGTGCTTCCAGTGTGGACTTCAAAGCACTCTTGGAGTGCACCCACCCAGCCCCAATACACTAAAGCCTGTCTGGGAGGTGGTGACACCTCCCTGTGACAGGAAACCTATTGTCCAGGCCTCCCCTGCCAGAGTTTCATCCAGCAGCAGGAGGGCAGACTTGTGTATGTGGCTGGCAGCATCCTTTTGTGAGGCTAGGGCTCTGTTAGCTGGTACCAGGTATACCGGTGCTGTCATGTCTCTCCTTTGGAAGGGTGGGATCATACTCCCACACCAGTTACTGTGGGTATGATTCCAAGGTGTTTGCCACCAAACACGACAAGTTTCCGTACAGCCATCCCACAGTTAGCATTTACCGGATGGTTATAATTAAGGCTCCCTGTTTTCCGTTTTTACTGATTTTTACAGATAAATACAGACAGAAAACATTCATTTTCTTGTCTGTATTTATTTTTAAATGTGGATAAAAACGGAAATTGAGTTGCTTTTTGAGTGATTCTAAATACTGTCTACCATGACTGCCAGGCCAATAGACGTGTGGATTGATAGATAAGGGGGTTAAAAAAGAAAGGAATTTTAGTGAAGAGGCTTTGACAGCAGTAGATATGCACAAGGATGATACTGAAATGTGCATATTTTCATATAAGTGCACTGATTTATCTTTCTGCAGGTGTTCACAGCACTGAAACCTGGCAGATTTTCAAGAATGAGTGCATATTTATCAGTTAAATAAATGTGGAAATATCCTTATTTCAGCTTAATTTTTACACGAAACCCAAAATAAATATGGATAAATACAGAAAAAATCAGCAAAAAATAAATATGGATAAATACAGACGGAAATGGCAAAAAAATAAATACCATAAAACCGGAAGCCCTAGTTATAATGCACTTAAGAGTATATGGTTTGGCTGCATTACAAACAACCCCGGAATAAAGGTTCCGAAGGCTGCATAGGGGCTCTGCTCATGCAGGGGCACCCTCTCTCACAAATCCCAACACCCTGCCTTCGGGATTGTTAAGGCCTGCTGATGGAGCTAGATTTCTCATGATTAAGCATTGCTCTGTTTTATGTTTCAGACAGACTGCCTTTAAAAATGGCACGCAGATTTTGGTGCACGTAAAACACATGACACATGAAAAATGAATTGAGGCCTGGTCAAAATGCTTACAGTCTGAAATGCTTGTGCTGAATTAACATGTGTTTTTGCAGTGTAGAGAAACTTGTGATTGCAGTTTTCCTTTTTTTTGCTTTGAAGATAAAATGGAATGTGTTCTCTCCTCCCAGCTCCTTTCCTCTATAATCTACACTCCCTGTTTCCGTCTCAAGAGACTTTGACTTTGTTGCATATTTAGACAATACATATTCAGTTCATAACACATCTTTTTATAATGTGTATTAATAAATGCACCAACACTACACTTGGGGCAAAAACATTTTGCATGAAAAGCTATCTAAAACATTAGAGCATGTTGATGTATTAACTGCTTGCGCTTTGGAAATTTGCACTGGTGCATGTTTTATGCTATGTTGTACATTGCACATTTTTACATGTTGTGCACAAATAATAGAAAAGCTGCTTTAAACCAATAGCTTTTCCTAGGTAATAATTAATACAAGGTATTAGTATGGGGGAGGTAAACATAATGGATTGTATTTCATGAATTATACTTTTTTGTGTTTATTTTGTTTTTGGCCTACCATAAATGGCTGCCTGGGAATCCAGCATGGCTGAGAATTGTGCTGAATGAGAAACGCATGCGCAGAACTAGCTACATACTGCCCAGAGCCTCAAGTGAAGACACAGTGGGTCAAGGCCACAGTGAACTGTAAGTTCTTGTTATCATGCCAAATGTACCAGTGTTTGTGGAAAGTATCCTTCCTGCGTGCGATGTGAAAGGAAGGAGGATATTGACTGATACTTTTCTCTGCCTTAATGTTGCACATTTGTATAATTATTGATGGTGAAACAATGAGACTGTATTAAGCATTAACGCTTCCTTTGTTAAAACTGGTATCGGTTGGATTTGCAACGAGAACAGGATGGTGTCATTTATGTTAACCAATCACAGTGTGAGTTTCTACTGAAACTGCAACATTATTAGTGTAGTCTGCCAAGAAGTAGAGTATAAATAATGACCTCTTTAGAGGCGTGTTAGCTTTTGGAGCTTTAGGGGCTTTAGAAGCTTTAGAGGCTTTAGGGGGCGTGTGAGCTTTTTGGGACTAGAAGAGATAGGAGGAGAGAGGACAGGGGGCAGATGAGGCCAGACATCATATGAGTTAGGCACGTGAACGTCGCGGGTGCAGCCTGGGAGGAGATTGTGTCCAAGGAGAGGCAGAGGGAGGTGGGGGCCGTTGCTCATATTTTTTCAGAGAGTCCTTGCACGTCATTTTTTGGGCAAGGAAGATCGCTTTCCTCTGTGGTCTTGTGAAGGGCGGGCCGTCTCTCTCTCTCTGTGAAGCACAGAGACTGCAGCTGATAGAAAGGTTTAGATTTAAATGCTAAAACTCTAAGTATGATTTGACTAACTAACTAGTTTTGAAAAGATTTATTTGTCTTATGCATATATTTCTCTTTATGGGAGATTTTTGCCAATTATTAATTATTGTTTAGCCTTGCAAACTCACTCTGAATATATTTTTCCTGAAACTCTTTAAAGAGTTCTGACTGACATAGAATTAGGGGTTTTTCCTCCTGTATGCAACCTATGATATGTTTGTATTAATTCTGTTTTTCCTATTTTCAATTCTGGAATCTGATTGATATTTGACTAATGAATAAAGGGTCAGAGAACTTTAACTTTTAACTAGAAAATAAAACCCTTTAAAAATACTCACAATTCTCTTTATTGGCTTAAATATTAATTGTATTTATGATTTTTCATGTTTATGTAACGTCTCCAGAAGGTAATATACAGTGGCAAATGTCCAGTACCTTTACAATGGTAAATTAGACGTAAATGAGGTTTTTCATTGAGAAATTACCGTGAAATTACCGCTGCATCAGTTTCTGGTAGCAAGAGGATGGTCATTATCGATTAGTTTGGTGATTAAGGATTATTAATATCACCATCAACTATTCGACTAATGGATCATTGACCTTAGGAGGGAAGTAAAATAATTGCCCAAGTTAGATAAATGTCCAGATTTTCAAAAGAAAGTCCTGATTCCAATGCTCAGAACCTGAAGACTGGCAAAGCAGTACTGGAAGGTGATGCAAGAAGGCGATTGCTGGAGTGGTGTGAGTATCAATAGGGTTGTGAAATGTTGTTAATGTGTTAGGATGTATCTTTGAAGTGTTGAAAATCGTAAGGGTTTTGACTGTTGGTGAAAATTTTGGTCATTTTTGACTTGATGGTTTTATTGATTATATTGGTAATTTCATAGGACAGAATTCTTGATTATTGATTATATGTTCTTAACATGAAAAGTTAGTGTCTTGTTTCATGTTGTCTGGAAGCACAGGTACAGTGATACCTGGAAATTCCTGGGAAAGGAATAGCGGGTGGTAAATGGAAGGCACACTGCTCTGAGGTTACTTGTCTGATAGAATAACACTGAGAAGCTATGCAGGGCTGGCAGTGTTAAAGTAGAGACTATTTTCTGTGTAAAAGTGAGAGTGATTGATAGCAAAGAGTTCGCTGGTGAAACTTTGGTGTTCTATCACCTAGAAAGGGTAACACCAAAGGAGTAGTAGGTTCTTCTGAGCTTGAGTGAAGGGTAAGCGGAAGGGATTTACTCGCAGTGTTTGAAGAGTAAATAGAAGTTCTTACTTTGTGAAGAGTAAGCAGAATGTGTTACTCGCAGTGAAAAGAAATCTATCCTTGTTTAGTGGAACAGACAGAGTACCGAATGTTTTTATGTTGTTATTAACAGAATTTTGATTAAGAAAACTCAGAAAAAGATTTCAGTAAGATTTTGTGGAGGGTCAGTAGTAGGAGTTAAACTGACCGAAATTGAAACTGACAGATTTGGAGAAAATAAATTGCATTGAACTATTGCAAAAATGAAAATGTTTGAAGGTTTAAAGAAACTGTTGGGAGGTATAGTGAAAAATGCATTTTTTATTGCTGATGCTCCTGAAGGAACACCTGTGCATTTTATGACTACCAACGTGGGACAAAATTCATCTATGTGGGTTCACCAATGGTGCAAGATTACTGAAAAAGAGGGACCTTTGAGGTTTCCAAAAGATGGTACATTTGAATTGCAAATTATTGACAAATTAAGGGAAGTGTTATGTGACATAAAGACACCATCTAGAGCTGCACAATTTGAGGCCTTAAGCATGTGGGAAAAGACAGCAAGAGACAAAACAAGTGAGGATAAAAAGGCGCAGCACCAGATACAGGAGAAAAGAATTAATGATGATAAAAACTAATGATGATAAAAAACTTCAAATAAATAATGATTCAGGGGATGAAATAATGGATACATTGTTTACTGAGTGTCCGCCACTTTGTGTGGTTCCCATTACAAATACTGAAAAGAGTGTACCAGTAAGTACTACAGTGGCTACTACTTCTGTTGAACAGATAGAAACACAGATTGAGAGAACTGTGTAGACATTTCAGATTGACCTGTTGATTCAGCACTGACAGTAATATCTCCAGGTGTTACTGCTTCAAATGTGACTGATTCAGTCCAACAATTACAAACTGCAGATGCACAGGCAATGCCTAGAAAAATTGTGATTGTCCCAATTAAAATATGATCTCTACTCAAAAGTTTTAAAGAATATATTTGAAGATGGGATTTTTAAAACCTGCTGTGTGGAGGCAGCAGTGCTTAAAAAGATAGAGAGCCTGGGGGAACAAATTAACCCAGATCCTGGAAAACGAAACTGCTTGGGGGTCGATTCAGATCCGGGTCGGACAGCTCTCCGAGAGCTGTTTGTAGCCTTACCTTGGGACCAACATGTTCCCGGAGCAAGTGTAAGTACGATGCGCAAAACTGACACAATTCCGACCGACACGTAGGCTGCGATTCCAGCAGCATTTCCCGTACGAGCCGTACCTCCGATCCCCGATTCGAGTCGCCCGGAAGCAGTTCCCACAGCAGTTTCCGGCCGGACAAGTACGATGCACAAATCATACTCGCCGGAGGAGTCGCCACATACAGCACCGAACAACATCCGAGAAAGCAGCATATCAGGTACGATTCGCGCCAGAACACAATCCACAGCTACGAGACAGACCAGCTAGCAATGGGTACGAGACGGAGCAACAAGCAGCGTGTACGAGACGAACACATCATGAATCCCATCGCGCAGGTCATACCAGAACTGTACATCTATGACTGGATCAGGAACAGATGGGGACGCCGCAGACGGTAAGTCAGCCACCCACCACAAAAACAAACAACACGTACCCGCCAAATGTCACATACACCCAGGGGATCCATATCCTGTCCACTAGCAACAGGCCACCATAGGGGTTGCATGGCTATCACCACTACCAGCTCCACTCATAGGGGGTATTTTGCCTATCACTACTGACACCCCCACTCATGGGGGGTATGTTTTCCTATCACTACTGCCACCCCCACTCATAGGGAGTATGTTGCCTATCACTACTGCCACCTCCACTCATAGGGTACCTGTTGCCCATCACTACTGCCACCCCCACTCATAGGGGGTATGTTGCCTATCACTACTGCCACCTACTCTCATAGGGGACCTGTTGCCCATCACTACTGCCACCTCCACTCATAGGGGGTATGTTGCCCATCGCTACTGCCACCCCACTCATAGGGGACTTGTTGCACATCACTACTGCCACCCCCACTCATAGGGGACCTGTTGCCCATCACTACTGCCACCTCTACTCATAGGGGGTATGTTGCCCATCACTACTGCCACCCCCACTCATAGGGGACTTGTTGCCTATCACTACTGCCACCCCCACTCATAAGGGGTATGTTGCCTATCACTACTGCCACCTCCACTCAAAGGGGACCTGTTGCCCATCACTACTACCACCTCCACTCATAGGGGGTATGTTGCCCATCACTACTGCCACCCCCACTCATAGGAGACTTGTTGCCTATCACTACTGCCACCCCCACTCATAGGGGGTATGTTGCCTATCACTACTGCCACCTCCACTCATAGGGGACCTGTTGTCCATCACTACTGTCACCTTCACTCATAGGGGGTATGATGTCCATCACTACTGCCACCCCCACTCATAGGGGACTTGTTACCCATCACTACTGCCATCCCCACTCATAGGGGACCTGTTGCCCATCACTACTGCCACCTCCACTCATAGGGAATATGTTGCCTATCACTACTGTCACCCCCACTCATAGGGGGTATATTGCCTATCACTACTGCCACCTCCACTCATAGTGGACCTGTTGCCCATCACTACTATCACCTCCACTCATAGGGGGTATGTTACTTATCACTACTGCCACCCCCACTCATAGGGGACCTGTTGCCCATGAATACTGCCACCTCCACTCATAGGGGGTATGTTACCCATCACTACTGCCACCCCCTCTCATGGGGTGCTGTGTGACTACCAATATCAACACTCACACCCATAGGATGGGTGATGCACCACACATCCATCATACACCAACATTAGGTATGTCAGCAAAATACATTCCCCCTAACATCATGACAACAGTGTGTAGTCTGTGACAAATGCCCACAACAGTGAATATGACTTCGAACAACAATGTAACTCCCATCACATCTGTGACCAAAAGTGTGGCCTACACAAGTCAAGCATCATAATAGAACTGAGGGTCTATTACGGTGACTATTTCAAGTCAGGCGCGTTTCTTGGTCAAAAAGATTGGGTGGTTAAAGTTAAACAGTGTTTAAGTAACATTGTAGCTGCCTATAGTTTGAGTGCTTGGGTATGTATCCTTGCCTTCTTCACAAATACTATAATACCACTACTAATACTACTACTACTAATAATAATAATAATAATAAAATTAATAATAATAATGATAACAATAATATACGCATAGTTCAACTGAAAGTTTTGGTATTTTAAAACCTCACCACTGAGACAGCCAGCTTGGATGTACATTTTGTTGATGAAGGCAGGTGGCAGCCATGTCTTGGTTTTATTTATTTTTTATTTTTTTGGTGGCATGTGTAATGATACGTGAATCTTGTCAGAAATGAAAGACTAGGGTTTGGACTAATGTGATACAGGCTGCCAGGTCGTAGTTTCTTGTATGTACCCTGCTATCTCCCTTCCTCTGCCATACTTAACTCTAAACATTGGCCTAAGAAGCACCACAAACAAAAGTTAAGCTTCTTTGTGAAGTTTTTATGGCATTTATTTATTTTTTTATTTTTAAAGGGATACCTATGCATGTAAAGAAGGCTTGTGTTAGGAACCCCTGAGAAAAGAAAACACCAATACATGAAAGAGACTGGTTAGAGTGAAATATTTGCACTGCCTCTCCCTTTGTAATGTGTGGGATGCACTAACCATGCCTACCTCTTGAATATTAATGAGGGAAGATCTTATTGTGACACCTCGAAAAAGCAGCAAATGCTGGAGTGGAATCTCCATTGATGGCAGACCCTTGTCGCACATTGTGGGTTTCTAGTAAGCCTGCAATTTTACCATTTTCCCTTAGAGTCACTGATGTCACAGTGCCACCAACAATGTGACATCACAAATGTAGTGGTCTTTGACACTATGACACTACTGTCATCACCTTTCGAGTACACGGTCAGTGATTGACATCACACTTTCTGAATGGGGATCATCTGTCCTCAGCAGGCGCTAACCATTCAATGCTCTGTGACCACAACAGAGGTTGTGAGCATCTGTCCATTATTCCTTTGCAAATTGCAGGTCAGAGAAATGCCCCATTGGCTGTCCCCTTTTCCTTGCTACTTACATGGGTTTGAAGTTCTTGTACTAGAAGTTGTAATACACATTATGAATCACGATGCACTTTTGTGCATTGCAAATATGGATTTTGTACTTGTACTTGCAAGGGCAATTGCACTAGCACCGGCTTTGCAAATGCTAAGTCTTCTGTGCATCACACACCTCTTTTTCAAATATTTTTTCACAAAGCAAAGTTGTACATTTCAACAAAATGTCCTAGTTTTTGTCAGCTATGAGTGTTTTTTTACCTTGGCCCAGCTTCACAAGTGAAGATGTAACTTTACGCACCATTTGCTTAAACTTTGCTAAATAGGTGGATGCATTTTGGCCCCATATCAAGTGTGACAGCATCAATCCTAGAGCCCTTGCCAAAAACGATGTACATTCTGATGCCTTTTCTTTCACTTCTCCCATATTAAATATAGGATTGCAATCCCAGCATGCAAAGTCTGACTGGCTGAAAGTGTAACCCGCGACACTAGACTACTGTACATACATGTAGCACCCCATGATGTAATTTACTAAATCAACATACCAATGAATAGGACTTTATTTGGCATTCTTAACTCATGTTGATAAGCCATATTACTGAAAAGATATAAAAGTATACATCATGTGACAGGTCAGGGATGGATTCCTGGGAGCTGTGAGGCCAAATGCAAAATAATCCATCAAATAGCAGCACAAAAAAACAGAAGACGAGCTCACAATATGAGGAAAGCAAGATGGCGACTGCATAGTTTCACCGTGGCCGAGTTCCCACCCTAGCTCTCTCTACTCCCGCCTGCCTGCTTGCCTGCTTGCTGTACCTGCACAGAAGTACCTCCCAGTTTAATGTGTGAGCCCGGATCAGCTTGGCACCAGCTGCAACACTTCAGTGAGGCATGGTGATCGAGCCCGAATTCCCCAGCACTGCGGATGCCTTGAGGGGGTGTGTCAGCGAGCTGACAATGCTCTTGGTGCAGCTGACCCGGTCGTATTGTAATGTCCAGATCAGGTGGGCTGGCCTTGCCAGAAGAGTCTCCAGATCAGCTTTATACTCTTCTTTTGGGTCAGGCTTCTCTGTACTGCTTGTGTCACACATAATGGACCCTAAGACTGTCAAACATCAAAGAGAAAGAGGACCCTCGGTCCTCTTCAGCATGGGCTGCTGCACTGGTGCCGGGGCTAGGGTCAAGACAGGAGTCTCCCCCAGTACACCCCGAGGAGAGTACAGGTAAGCTGATAGACTCACGTATTGCAAAGAATCGTCTGGAGGGTATAGGCGCAGTGATAAGGAGGAATCTGCCAGACCCCTCCGAGCCTTTGGCCAAAAAACCTAGGGTGTTTCAGACTCCCGAGGAGGGGGTTTCTGGCCCCAGTAAAATAGTCATCTCCCACCTCAGCCAGCAATCACTGAATTCTTCAGGTTTAAGGACGCAGAGGGGGGTCAATGCCCCCAGGAAATTGCCAAGGAGCTGTAAATTGACAATTCTGTCTTAGGTGCTATTGGAAGGGACTGAAGTGGCAGATGTTGGGGGTTCTTATTCATGTGCATCAGGGCAGCCTTTCCAAAGGGCGTAAAGGGAGAGGTGGCTAGTAACCCTAGAGAGATGATACCAGGGGCAACAGGCAAAGAGTGCAGGGCTATGTATGCTCCTTGATCTGTAGCTCCTGGATGAACCATGAGCAATCCCAATTACAATAAAGAGAATAAGGGTCTGGTAAATGTTTCTCACTCACAGATGGCTCTTGATCTGAAGACTCTAATTCTGGTCTCAGTGGGGGCGGGGGCTATTCTTCAACATCGGGTTCCAGTATACTTGAAGTGCCTGAGACAGCCCTTAAACGCCAAAAGCACCGAAAGCGCTTCAAGGTCAACACAGACTCCCAAAAGAACAGGGAGAAACATACCATTGGGAGCGGGCTGATATGGGACTATTCCCACACAAAAATACTTGGGATGCCAGATACTGCGCCGGCCCAGACCGAGACTGCTCTGTTTGCCCCGCAGTCTTTGGGGGCAGCAACCATAAATCCCGCACTGGCCCTGATCCTGGAGTCGAATAAAGAGCACTGTGCTCAGACTTGTGCGGATGGTAAAAAAGACAGGCAGGCTACAAAAAAACTGGAAGGTGCAGTCTGGAAGGTCAGGAAGGCTTGCTCTGAGATTGGCGAGCGGCTTAACTGCATAGAGGAGAGAACAATTGTTGTAGAGACTGAGTTGGCAACTGTGAAAAAGCAGACTAAGTTGCATGATGCCCAAATGACAGATGTCCTGTGGAAGATGGAGGACTTGGAAAATCGCCAGAGAAGAAATAATCTTCGTTTATTTAGGATTGAGGAAGGCCTAGAAGGGAATGGCATCCGATCCTTTATGCTAGAACTCTTTGGGATGCCTTTTCCGAACTTTCAGGATGGAACTGAGAGTTAGAAATCCAAAGGGTACACAAGTTTCCGTCAACCTGCTGCAAGTCTACACAGGCCAGCAGACATCAAAGGCAGCCAAGGGCTATTTTAGTCTTTTTGGGTAATTTCCTGCTGTGTCAAGCCATTTTTGAGAAGGCTCGCCCTGAGTCAAGATGGAAATACCAAGAGTCCTCCTTTTTCATGCGCCCTGACTTCTGCCATCTAATGGTAGAGCGCAGGTGGTGCCTGTGGCAAGTTATCAAGCCTTATCAAGATGCCGGCTTCGAGGTCTTTCTAATGGCACCAGCCAGATTGAAAACAATAGTTAGAGGGACTGTAAAAACGTTTACCTCCGAAATACAAGCCAGAAACTATCTTGGGCAGGCTCTGGCAGATAGATGTAATATGTACCTCATTGGGGTTTCCCCAGGGAAGCACAGAGCAATGCCTAATATAGGGGGGGGTCTTTTTTTTGCACTGTTTTATAATCTGTATCACTGGGACACGTGTATTAGAGTGGGTGGCTCATTATGGAGAAAGGAGGGTCAGCGGCTCTATGGCTTTTCCCAGGAACTTTTTTTCTCTTCTTCTCTATAGGGCTCTCTTTTCGACATTATCACACTGATGCGTGGGGTGGTGGAGGAGGGTCTGGGGGGAGTTTGCAGTGTCCGATGCCATCTTCATCACACAGACCTGGTTGATCTGGCTGCTATCAGTGGCGGGGGGACACTCATCCGGGGAGGGAGGTTTGTGGGGGGTGGGCGGAGGAAGGGTGTTGGTTGATTTGGCACTTAAATTGCAGCAAGGTTTTCTAAGTTTGTTTGTTTATTCGGCTGTATTAAAGTACAGGTTGTGGTGTAAACGTAATGCGGCCAGAGGAATATGACCCTGTGTTATGTAAAGCACGCTTTCATGAAATTCCGCCCAGTCGGGCGTGACATCTGCCTGGGGGTGCAGCTGGTTTTGTGCAGATTCCCTTGATGGAAATCCTAACAAAGGAAACTGGCCCCTCAATCTCTCAATTATATGGCTGCTTGTTGTATGGGGTCCCAGATGATCTGGATGAGCACAATGATAAGTGGCAGGTGAGGCTCAATATGTCGGATTGTGGCTTCCTGAAATCACTCAATCTGGGTGTGTAATTCTGTGCTCATCAAATCTGCAATCACAGCACTATACAGCTATTTTCGATCTGCATATAACACCAGCAAAAACTGCTAAATGAGGCAGGGATGTGGGGATTTACTGCTTTAGATGTCAGGCATCTAATGCAGATCTATTTCACTTGTTCTCCACATGCCCTAGCCTAAAATCACTCGGCTGGGAAATAGCAGGCTTTTTAGGCGAACTCCTGAAAGTTAATATCTCCCCCTCACCTCGGCTTAAGCTGCTGGGGGTGGATGAATCAGAGAGAGGGGTCGGGGAAGGTCTACCTTTTATATCTATGTTGGTTTTTAGGCTCTGTGTGGCTTCAGCATGGCTTGATCCTCCGCCCCCGATTTTTCAGCAATGGAAGGGGCACTACATGTCTACAATTAAGAAACAGCAATATACGAAAGAAAAGGCAAAAGGGGAAGAATTAAAGGGAGGGGGATCTGGGGGCCGGTCTCGACCTTGGTCTCTCTGTTTAAATAAGCTGCTGGGTTTTAGGCTTACGCAGCATTGGGCCAGTGCCCGGAATTAATGCATTTTTAAATCTGCACTGATCTCCTGTTGATTTCTATCTTTGGCTAACTTAATTAATTCTGTCATTTTATAATAAATGTATCTAAAATTTGATGCTGCAATCTTATTTCATCAATAAAAAATAGTTAAATAAGAAAATGAAATACATGATGTAGCATTTTATATCAGTCAAACTTAAGTTGTGAGTCAAAATGATGCATGTGTATCTTCTGGAACATTAGCCAAAGCAAGCAGGCAGCAGCTCGGATGAACAGTTAGGGTTCAGTCCTGTCCATTATGCTGCATGCTAGGACCCATTGGTTATGGTATGAACATTGGTGTAACACATTTCTGTTCAGTGTGTGGTCACGAGGAGGTATCAGCAATCCAAGGTTTGCTTTTCTGCGTAATCCAAAGTTTTCGCACTGACCAGATTTGTGGTGGCCATGTTTAATTGTGTATGGTCTATGTGATGCTGTCTGTGTAATGTTTAGTAAGGACTACTGTTTGGTTAATGGATATGGAAATCTTCATTGTGTCTAAGCTTGCCTAGAATCTTTGCAGTGTGTGTTTTGTAGATGAGCACGTGAGCCATCATGATGCATTTTCCCTGGGAGATTTAATAGCAGACTTGATTCAGCTACCCTTTGTCATCTATTTTCTACCACTACATCTGTATAATATACCTGTATGGATGTTGTATTTAAGTTACATTGGCAGTGATACGATATCAAGGGAGCTTATTCTGGTGGTGAATTCATGCTAGCCTGGCTAATGAGGGGTGATACCCCGAAACCGGTCCCAGGATGCTTGCTTCCTGTCCAGGGGGGACCTGGCCTGCCAGTTCAGACTGAACTGTTGCTACAAGGAGCAGCATCAGGACTGATTTGCATATGGCTGGGTCCAAACTGGAGTGGCATAATGAGCAAAAGAATAATGGATTTAACCCAAATCTCTTGACTAGGGGTGAGTGTTTGAAAATTTTCAGCACTCCAGCCATTAATTTGTTGTGTTTGCTATCTTTTTCCTCAGTGGCTAAGTGTATGCCCAGACATGGGTCCCTTACTCCATATTCCATTGGTTTCAAGCTAGCCTGGCTGATGAGGGGTGATACCCCAAAACCGGTCCAAGGATTCTTGTTCTATTTGATGTGTATCAGGTGGGAGCAAGGCTGTACCTCATCCCTCTGGTCTGGCCCATTGCCCCAGTGATTTTACTGGATGCAGAACAGTAAAATCAGGCCGAATATTTGTGCACCCAGCTAATCAGGCTCACAGAATACAATAATTGCTGATAAAACATACACAGACAGAATTTAAGCTGACTTTGATATCCTTGCTCTGAAGTTTTTTATTCAAGTCGTCAATCTTCATTCACTAGGCCAAGTCTGATCCAGTGACTTAATTTTATGCACAGCTCGTGTAGTGAAAAATTAAGCACACTGCTTTAGTTTCCCCGACCTAAGCCCTCGGACATTAGACTGCCATAAAAAGGCCACAGCAGACAATATGCATGGGTGATGTTGTCATTTTATGATGAAAGTTTCACATTCTAGCATCATAGCAGACGAGCAAATGTACAGGTTGGTATTGACATAGCACTCTGCTATGACTCTTAAGGCAGTGTGTAAATCGGTATAGTATATTTATACATCACTAGTTGCTTGAGGGTAGAGGCATTTGTGAGAAGTTGGCCTGGTATATGCTGTCCACTAGTTATGGTGGGCACCTTGTACCAGTCCAAACAACTGATGATAGGTTTAAAGACAACCTTTATTGAAAGCTATCCATGTGGTAGCTATGGAGAGCAGCCTTCAGGCTAAGTCTTGAAGGAGTGTAAAGCAGCTTGGTTTACCAGATTATAACCTCTTGAACCACTAGATGAAAGGAGAACCACACAAGGTATATATAAAATATATGTATTTATTTCTAAACACAAACTACTAATCTCTTTATGAGATTAGAGTCCAAGATACACAATAATACAGTTCTAAAACGACAGTAAATAGCACAATATACAATGGGCCCTAGGGGCGGACCAAACCATATATTAAGAAAGTGGTATAAGAACCACGACTTGACTAGATACAGTGTCTATAGCACGTAGAATTGCTGGGACCCCAAGAACACAGGCGCCAGCCCCGTACTATTCTATAGGAAAGTCACGGTTGGAAGTTTAGAAGTTAAGGACACTTAGGAGAGGACTTTGAGTAAACCCCTTTAGACTTAGGGGGTTCTAGGGTCAGCACCCATGGGAGCACGGGAGTACTTGAGTTACCTCACAAAGGGAAGCCGGGTGCATAGGTGTCAAATGATGTCGGGAATCGTCGTTGATTTCAATGGCGATCTGCTGCAAAGTGCTGCTGCCGGGAAGGAGAAAAGTGTCCGGTGTGATCCAAGCCTGGATAGAAAATCAGGAAAACCTGAAAGCAGAGGGGACAGAGTCTGGGTCACTTGCCAGTGACCAGGGGCACGATAGACGAATGCCCACCGATGTCGGTTTTTCAGGTGCGAAGAGGTGAAGCTTGACTCTGCAGCCACGAAGACCACGAGGCGTCGACGATGACCAGGAGCTGGATTCGAGCTGTCCCACAAAGGATGTCGAGTGCTGCAGTGTCGGTGCTCGGATTGAGCACAACAAGCCTTGGCAACAGCAACCCACGCAGGAAGATAAAAGATGCTTTGGTGCGGACCAGCAAGGTCCTGGGGCTCCCCAAGCAATGGAGAGTCAGGGCACGTCTGGGGCAACCAGGTAAGCTCAATTAGAGTTAGAGTTGCCTTCACACGGACCCACCAGTCGACGGGCTAGGGATCGCGGGGGGACCTCGAGAGAAAACACAAAGGGCCGGCTCATGAGACACTCGTGAAGTGTAAGCAGGCAATCTTCAGTGGAAATGCTGCTCGGGGTCAGGGCTCCAAGTAACCAAAAGCTCAGCTGCAGGAGTCGCTTAAAAGCTGATGCTTCTGCAAAGTAACGCGGTGTCCAGCGGTTCGGGTTGCACGGTCGCCACGAGGGAAACGGGCCTCAGACTTGCTGTGGGCACTGATCAACCTCTAAGAGTACGGAAAACCACCTCCTGTGTTTCAAAGTTCTTCGGAGTCCTCAGGATCTTCGGAGATTCAAACCGGTCCGATGCGTCTTTGGTGCCTGCCTTGCAGGGGAGTAACTCCTTTACTCCAAGGGAAATTCTTCAATCATCTAGTTCAATGTAGATCGTCGAAGGTCTAGGATTCTGGATCAGAGTTTCGTCCAGGTGTAATCTAAAGTCAGGGGTTCCTATCTTATACCCAAGGAAGGGGTGGGACAAACTCTAGGGACTCACCTATGGGAGGGTCAGGAACGAGGATTGGCTACACCCATATCTTTGTCCGGTTTCACGCCAGAGCAGGGGCTGGAAGCCCCTGCAACCGGTTTGAGCTGGACTATGCACAGGGACACCAAATGTGCCTCCAGTGCAGACTTCAAAGCACTCTTGGAGTGCACCCACCCAGCCCCAATATACTAAAGCCTGTCTGGGATGTGGTGACACCTCCCTGTGACAGGAAACCTATTGTCCAGGCCTCCCCTGCCGGAGTTTCGTCCAGCAGCAGGAGGGCAGACTTGTGTATGTGGCTGGCAGCATCCATTTTGTGAGGCTAGGGCTCTGTTAGCTGGTACCGGGTATACCGGTGCTGTCATGTCTCTCCTTTGGAAGGGTGGGATCATACTCCCACACCAGTTACTGGGGGTATGATTCCAAGGTGTTTGCCACCAAACACGACAAGTTTCCGTGCAGCCATCCCACAGTTAGCATTTACCGGATGGTTATAATGCACTTAAGAGTATATGGTTTGGCTGCATTACAAACAACCCCGGAATAAAGGTTCCGAAGGCTGCATAGGGGCTCTGCTCATGCATGGGCACCCTCTCACATAGAATCCAACACCCTGCCTTCGGGATTGTTAAGGCCTGCTGATGGAGCTAGATTTCTCATGATTAAGCATTGCTCTGTTTTATGTTTCAGGCAGACTGCATTTAAAAATGGCACGCAGATTTTGGTGGAAGTAAAACACATGACACATGAAAAATGAATTGAGGCCTGGTCAAAATGCTTACAGTCTGAAATGCTTGTGCTGAATTAACATGCATTTTTGCAGTGTAGAGAAACGTGTGATTGCAGTTTTCCTTTTTTTTTGCTTTGAAGATAAAATGGAATGTGTTCTCTGCTCCCAGCTCCTTTCCTCTATAATCTACACTCCCTGTTTCCATCTCAAGAGACTTTGGCTTTGTTGCATATTTAGACAATACATATTCAGTTCATAACACATCTTTTTATAATGTGTATTAATAAATGCACCAACACTACACTTGGGGCAAAAGCATTTTGCATGAAAAGCATGTTGATGTATTAACTGCTTGCGCTTTGGAAATTTGCACTGGTGCATGTTTTATGCTATGTTGTACATTGCACATTTTTACATGTTGTGCACAAATAATAGAAAAGCTGCTTTAAACTAATAGCTTTTGCTAGGTAATAATTAATACTAGGTATTAGTATGGGGGAGGTAAACATAATGGATTTTATTTCATGAATTAATACTTTTTTGTGTTTATTTTGTTTTTGGCCTACCATAAATGGCTGCCTGGGAATCCAGCATGCCTGAGAATTGTGCTGAATGAGAAACGCATGCGCAGAACTTGCTACATACTGCCAAGAGCCTCAAGTGAAGACACAGTGGGTCAAGGCCACAGTGAACTGTAAATTCTTGTTATCATGCCAAATCTACCAGTGTTTGTGGAAAGTATCCTTCCTGCGTGCGATGCGAAAGGAAGGAGGAAATTGACTGATACTTTTCTCTGTCTTAATGTTGCATATTTGTATAATTATTGATGGTGAAACAATGAGACTGTATTAAGCATTAACGCTTCCTTTGTTAAAACTGGTATCGGTTGGATTTGCAACGAGAACAGGATGGTGAGACCCTCATGTTATTTATGCTAACCAATCACAGTGTGAGTTTCTACTGAAACTGCAACATTATTAGTGTAGTCAGCCAAGAATTAGAGTATAAATAATCACCTCTTTAGAGGCGTGTTAGCTTTGGGAGCTTTAGGGGCTTTAGGAGCTTTAGAGGCTTTAGGGGGCGTGTGAGCTTTTTGGGACTAGAAGAGATAGGAGGAGAGAGGACAGGGGGCAGATGAGGCCAGACATCATATGGGTTAGGCACGTGAACGTCGCGGGTGCAGCCTGGGAGGAGATTGTGTCCAAGGAGAGGCAGAGGGAGGTGGGGGCCGTTGCTCATATTTTTTCAGAGAGTCCTTGCACGTCATGTTTTGGTCAAGGCAGATCGCTTTCCTCTGTGGTCTTGTGAATGGCGGGCCATCTCTCTCTGTGAACCACAGAGACTGCAGCTGATAGAAAGGTTTAGATTTAAATGCTAAAACTCTAAGTATGATTTGACTAACTAACTAGTTTTGAAAAGATGTATTTGTCTTATGCATGTATTTCTCTTTATGGGAGATTTTTGCCAATTATTAATTATTGATTAGCCTTGCAAACTCACTCTGAATATATTTTTCCTGAAACTCTTTAAAGAGTTCTGACTGACATAGAATTAGGGGTTTTTCCTCCTGTATGCAACCTATAATATGTTTGTATTAATTCTGTTTTTCCTATTTTCAATTCTGGAATCTGATTGACTAATGAATAAAGGGTCAGAGAACTTTAACTATTAACTAGAAAATAAAACCCTTTAAAAATACTCACAATTCTCTTTATTGGCTTAAATATTAATTGCATTTTTGATTTTTCATGTTTATGTAACATCTCCAGAAGGTAATATACAGTGGCAAGGGTCCAGTACATTTACAACGGTAAATTAGACGTAAATGAGGTTTTTCATTGAGAAATTACCGTGAAACTACCGCTGCATCAGTTTCTGGTAGCAAGGGGATGGTCATTATCGATTAGTTTGGTGATTAAGGATTATTAATATCACCATCAACTATTCGACTAATGGATCATTGACCTTAGGAGGGAAGTAAAATAATTGCCCAAGTTAGATAAATGTCCAGATTTTCAAACGAAAGTCCTGATTCCAATGCTCAGAACCTGAAGACTGGCAAAGCAGTACTGGAAGGTGATGCAAGAAGGCTATTGCTGGAGTGGTGTGAGTATCAATAGGGTTGTGAAATGTTGTTAATGTGTTAGGATGTATCTTTGACGTGTTGAAAATAGTAAGGGTTTTGACTGTTGGTGAAAATTTTGGTCATTTTTGACTTGATGGTTTTATTGATTATATTGGTAATTTCATAGGACAGAATTCTTGATTATTGATTATATGTTCTTAACATGAAAAGGTTGTGTCTTGTTTCATGTTGTCTGGAAGCACAGGTACAGTGATACCTGGAAATTCCCGGGAACGGAATAGCGGGTGGTAAATGGAAGGCACACTGCTCTGAGGTTACTTGTCTGATAGAATAACACTGAGAAGCTATGCAGGGCTGGCAGTGTTAAAGTAGAGACTATTTTCTGTGTAAAAGTGAGAGTGATTGATAGCATGGTGAAACTTTGGTGTTCTATCACCTAGAAAGGGTAACACCAAAGGAGTAGCAGGTTCTTCTGAGCTTGAGTGAAGGGTAAGCGGAAGGGATTTACTTGCAGTGTTTGAAGAGTAAATAGAAGTTCTTACTTTGTGAAGAGTAAGCAGAATGTGTTACTCGCAGTGAAAGGAAATCTATCCTTGTTTAGTGGAACAGACAGAGTACCGAATGTTTTTATGTTGTTATTAACAGAATTTTGATTAAGAAAACTCAGAAAAAGATTTCAGTAAGATTTTCTGGAGGGTCAGTAGTAGGAGTTAAACTGACTGAAATTGAAACTGACAGATTTGAAGAAAAGAAATTGCATTGAACTATTGCAAAAATGAAAATGTTTGAAGGTTTAAAGAAACTGTTGGGAGGTATAGTGAAAAATGCATTTTTTATTGGTGATGCTCCTGAAGGAACACCTGTGCATTTTATGACTACCAACGTGGGACAAAATTCATCTATGTGGGTTCACCAATGGTGCAAGATTACTGAAAAAGAGGGCCTTTGAGGTTTCCAAAAGATGGTACATTTGAATTGCAAATTATTGACAAATTAAGGGAAGTGTTATGTGACATAAAGACACCATCTAGAGCTGCACAATTTGAGGCCTTAAGCATGTGGGAAAGGACAGCAAGAGACAAAGCAAGCAAGGATAAAAAGGTACAGCACCAGATACAGGAGAAGGGAATTAATGATGATAAAAACTAATGATGATAAAAAACTTCAAATAAATAATGATTCAGGGGATGATATAATGGATGCATTGTTAACTGAGTGTCCGCCACTTTATGTGGTTCCCATTAAAAATACTGAAAAGAGTGTACCAGTAAGTACTACAGTGGCTTCTGCTTCTGTTGAACAGAGAGAAACACAGATTGAGAGAACTGTGTAGACATTTCAGATTGACCTGTTGATTCAGCACTGATATCTCCAGGTGTTACTGCTTCAAATGTGACTGATCCAGTCCAACAATTACAAACTGCAGATGCACAGGCAATGCCTAGAAACATTGTGATTGTCCCAATTAAAATATGATCTCTACTCAAAAGGTTTAAAGAGCTGCGGAAGGAGTGATTATGGCAGGGTTTATTTCAGAAACTCAGAATTCACAGATTTATTACCAGAAACTACTACAGTCCAAGCACTTAAAGGTGGGGGAAAAATGGTCTTTACAACATCTGCAGCCCAGGATAAAATGAATATACTGAATATATTTGAAGATGGGATTTTTAAAACATGCTGTGTGGAGGCAGCAGTGCTTAAAAAGATAGAGAGCATGGGGGAACAAATTAACCCAGATCCTGGAGAAAAAAAACTGCTTGGGGGTCGATTCCGATCCGGGTCGGACAGCTCTCCGAGAGCTGTTTGTAGCCTTACCTTGCGACCGACATGTTCCCGGAGCCGGTGCAAGTACGATGCGCATAACTGACACAATTACGACCGACACGTAGGCTGGGATTCCAGCAGCATTTCCTTTACGAGCCGTACCTCCGATCGCCGATTCGAGTCGCCCGGAAGCAGTTCCCACAGCAGTTTCCGGCCGGACAAGTACGATGCGCAAATCATACTCACCGGAGGAGTCGCCACATACAGCACCTAACAACATCCAAGAAAGAAGCATATCAGGTACGATTCGCGCCAGAACACAATCCACGGCTACGAGACTGACCAGCTAGCAATGGGTACGAGACGGAGCAACAAGCAGCGTGTACGAGACGAACACATCATGAATCCCATCGCGCAGGTCATTCCCATCTATGACCGGATCAGGAACAGATGGGGACGCCGCAGATGGTAAGTCAGACACCCACCACAAAAACAAATGACACATACCCGCCAAATGTCACATACACCCAGGGGATCCATATCCTGACCACTAGCAACAGGCCACCATAGGGGTTGCATGGCTATCACCACTACCAGCCCCACTCATAGGGGGTATTTTGCCTATCACTACTGCCACCCCCACTCATAGGGGGTATGTTGCCTATCACTACTGTCACCCCCACTCATAGGGGGTATGTTGCCTATCACTACTGCCACCTCCTCTCATAGGGTACCTGTTGCCCATCACTACTGCCACCTCCACTCATAGGGGGTATGTTGCCCATCGCTACTGCCACCCCACTCATAGGGGACTTGTTGCACATCACTACTGCCACCCCCACTCATAGGGGACCTGTTGCCCATCACTACTGCCACCTCCACTCATAGGGGGTATATTGCCCATCACTACTGCCACCTCCACTCATAGGGGGTATGTTGCCTATCACTACTGCCACCCCCACTCATAGGGGGTATGTTGCCTATCACTACTGCCACCCCCACTCATAGGGGGTATGTTGCCTATCACTACTGCCACCTCCTCTCATAGGGTACCTGTTGCCCATCACTACTGCCACCCCCACTCATAGGGGGTATGTTGCCTATCACTACTGCCACCTACTCTCATAGGGGACCTGTTGCCCATCACTACTGCCTCCTCCACTCATAGGGGGTATGTTGCCCATCGCTACTGCCACCCCACTCATAGGGGACTTGTTGCACATCACTACTGCCACCCCCACTCATAGGGGACCTGTTGCCCATCACTACTGCCACCTCCACTCATAGGGGGTATGTTGCCCATCACTACTGCCACCCCCACTCATAGGGGACTTGTTGCCTATCACTACTGCCACCCCCACTCATAGGGGGTATGTTGCCTATCACTACTGCCACCTCCACTCAAAGGGGACCTGTTGCCCATCACTACTGCCACCTCCACTCATAGGGGGTATGTTGCCCATCACTACTGCCACCCCCACTCATAGGGGACTTGTTGCCTAACACTACTGCCACCTCCACTCCTAGGGGACCTGTTGCCCATCACTACTGTCACCTTCACTCATAGGGGGTATGATGCCCATCACTACCACCACCCCCACTCATGGGGACTTGTTACCCATCACTACTGCCATCCCCACTCATAGGGGACCTGTTGCCCATCACTACTGCCACCTCCACTCATAGGGAATATGTTGCCTATCACTACTGCCACCCCCACTCATAGGGGGTATGTTGCCTATCACTACTGCCACCTCCAATCATAGTGGACCTGTTGCCCATCACTACTATCACCTCCACTCATAGGGGGTAGGTTGCCTATCACTACTGCCACCCCCACTCATAGGGGACCTGTTGCCCATGAATACTGCCACCTCCACTCATAGGGGGTATGTTACCCATCACTACTGCCACACCCTCTCATGGGGTGCTGTGTGACTACCAATATTAACACCCACACCCATAGGATGGGTGATGCACCACACATCCATCATACACCAACATTAGGTATGTCAGCAAAATACATCCCCCCTAACATCATGACAACAGTGTGTAGTCTGTGACAAATGCCCACAACAGTGAATATGACTTCGAACAACAATGTAACTCCCATCACATGTGTGACCAAAAACTGAGTGTGGCCTACACAAGTCAACATCACAATAGCACTGAGTCAATGTGCACTAACCTCCCCTCACTGTGTAGAACAAAAGTTAAGTGTGGGGTTCCAAACTGCAGCAAATGTTGAGCATTGTGGTAATGGGGTCTAAACCCACCATCATTACAGTGACCAAAAGGTAAGTGTCACCATGGTAAAAGCTGCAAATGCCAAACAGCATGTATGATCCTGGTCCCAACACATGAAACACTTTTGTGGCAAAGTAGTGGTTGTGTCCCATACCCACAGAAATGTGGTGTAGCTAACAGTGCTGTGAAAATCTAACATACTCTCGGCCATGTGCAGACAAGCACCACCCATGGGGGCTGACATTGCATACAGTGTACTATGACACAAAAGCAGAAGTGACCATCATAATGCATACACACATCTCGAAAATAGACACACAAATCAATACATCCTGTGCAGACTGTAGGTGTCAGGTCACAAACTCCCATTCCATGGCAGCAATGGGCCCTAACAACCAGGATGAATGTGCAGAATGATGAGATATGACTCACAGGGACAGCAGGGAAAATCACCCAAACAACATCCAGCCAATGCCCCACAACAGCAAAACCAATGCACTGGTGCAGATGCACAAACACAAACAGGCAACCTCACACTGCACATCTGACACAACATGTGTTTGTGTGTGTGTCAGTATCCCCAGGCAATACACAACACATGAGGGGGGCTGAACCACAATGACACAGATGTGGACACAGTGCCGTACAAAAGTAACCCATTAATTGGGCAACCCCTTAGTGGGCAATCAGGCATTGTAAGATGAGAGGGATCCCAACAGACACGTGACACAAGCTGGAATGAACAGCAACTAAAACAGCAAGAGACAGACCCACAACAGCACTACCCCCAGGGACCATACATCGGGGTGACACAAGCCTGCATGATACGTCCACTGTGATGACAAAAGTAGATTTCGTTCAAACTGTGAAACTCAGACATGTGTCTTGTGCCACAAACATACATTACACCTACACAAACACAAATAACTCAGCATGGCCCATCATCCAGGGACAAAAGGGATGTAGGGGCCGAGCCATGCAAACATTCACGTCTGTCCACCCTCAACACCACACACCCTGAACTGCACCAATGTGCATCAGTGAAGCCCACATGGACTGGATACATTGCACATGCACCCATGACAAACACAGTAATGTTGGGAGGATCTAAGGTGCACAGACTCATCACACAAGGACAGTCTACAACTCTGGTGAATGACAGACATACTGCACAGTATGCGGTACATGGCCATGACGTCAAAGCTCCTGTAACCTTCAGAATCCCTGCCAAAGTCCCAGGACAATGCAGAAGCCAAGGAGAACCACAAGGCACACATGCTGACACCTGCCAACATTGCACCTCTGAACCTCACGAGTGGGAGCAGTCACACACACATACACATGTCTCAATCACTGAAAGGTACCACCTAGGGACAACTACATGATATTGCGAACATATAAACAACCGCAATGGAGCGCACACCGCTAGCTCCTCCTCCGGGTTGCCCCATGGGAAGCTGGCACACGAAGTTCTTGAGTGGTTCACCCCAGTGGGTGCAAGTAAGTACTTGTAAGCGGATAATCTCTAGACCCGATACATGTCCCGGGTTCTAAAATATCGCCCGAGACATGGCTCGGGTTTCGGGATAACTTCCCTCCTCAGTAGAGAAAATAGTTAGGGGTGGAAGAGAGGGCCGCCAAGCAACCGTCAAGGGCCTCAGTGCCCACACAGGCACGCAGGTGCGTCGTCCAGGAGCTCGTCAGCTCAAAGCTCAAGGGAGCCATCCATATAAACAACCGCAATGGAGCGCACACCGCTAGCTCCTCCTCCGGGTTGCCCCATGGGAAGCTGGCACACGAAGTTCTTGAGTGGTTCACCCCAGTGGGTGCAAGTAAGTACTTGTAAGCGGATAATCTCTAGACCCGATACATGTCCCGGGTTCTAAAATATCGCCCGAGACATGGCTCGGGTTTCGGGATAACTTCCCTCCTCAGTAGAGAAAATATTTAGGGGTGGAAGAGAGGGCCGCCAAGCAACCGTCAAGGGCCTCAGTGCCCACACAGGCACGCAGGTGCGTCGTCCAGGAGCTCGTCAGCTCAAAGCTCAAGGGAGCCATCCATATAAACAACCGCAATGGAGCGCACGCCGCTAGCTCCTCCTCCGGGTTGCCCCATGGGAAGCTAGCACACGAAGTTCTTGAGTGGTTCACCCCAGTGGGTGCAAGTAAGTACTTGTAAGCGGATAATGTATTGCGAACAAACAAGTGCCTTGGGGACCCCTAACTGTGTCTCATCTGCGTCTGACCACATCATTACCACTCAGAACTGACAAATCCCAATGATGACACACCAATGAACAGTAGTATGTCATGCACCCACATATCTGCAAGCCCAGGACAAAGATGTGGGATGAACACAGGACAACTCAGCAAGTATCACCAACAGGAACATATCAAGGGAACACAGCCTGTGTAGAAAAAGGGATGTGGACACACACACACACATGCTCACACAACACACACCATGGGCCCAGGCTATGTCACGGAACTATTTTACAGAACAAGGGAACCCAAAGGAATTAAGACAGGGACCTTGGGCAATTTCATGTTATAGAGAACAGTGGTCCCTATTCAGGAGGAATACAGTGTGATAGATAACCATACACTTAGAATAGAATGTATGTCTTTTGTCCAGCCGGACAAGAATTTATTTTCATAGTATTTTTCAAAAGTAGTATCAAATAAAACATTCAAATGACAAGTGGGCACAGCCGTGACCAACAGAACACAAGACAGAACAATGAACACAGAATTGGCCAAAAGGCAAGCCAAAATGGGTCTGTACAGTTGTTCTCAGTATAGACAGACACAAATTAATCATTTAACACCGTTGCACAATGTGTTATAGCTTGAGTCTAGTGCATAGGGTGTTTGGGTGTCGACGACGTTTCGATGCCACATTAAATATAGGGCATCATCTTCAGGACAAACAAATAATGCACTGCTGTCTTGATAATATATCACAACTTTTTTACAATTCTAAGGTGGCAGAGAGTCAATGGTTCATTATAGGCGCAGGAGCGCTCAACATCTGGGCTTTGGGGGTTGTTGACACCAGCGGGATCAATTCTGTTTGCTTTATGGCAGAAAGTCCTGTTGGGTGCTGTCTGCCAGCTGTTGGAGAATGCACGATCGCATTACTTCAGTGAGCGTGGGCAGTATCGCCGCATCTGCTTCGGAGTTTCAATAGTAAGCAGATGCGGCGATACTGCCCACGCTCACTGAAGTAATGCGATCGTGCATTCTCCAACAGCTGGCAGACAGCACCCAACAGGACTTTCTGCCATAAAGCAAACAGAATTGATCCCGCTGGTGTCAACAACCCCCAAAGCCCAGATGTTGAGCGCTCCTGCGCCTATAATGAACCATTGACTCTCTGCCACCTTAGAATTGTAAAAAAGTTGTGATATATTATCAAGACAGCAGTGCATTATTTGTTTGTCCTGAAGATGATGCCCTATATTTAATGTGGCATCGAAACGTCGTTGACACCCAAACACCCTATGCACTAGACTCAAGCTATAACACATTGTGCAACGGTGTTAAATGATTAATTTGTGTCTGTCTATACTGAGAACAACTGTACAGACCCATTTTGGCTTGCCTTTTGGCCAATTCTGTGTTCATTGTTCTGTCTTGTGTTCTGTTGGTCACGGCTGTGCCCACTTGTCATTTGAATGTTTTATTTGATACTACTTTTGAAAAATACTATGAAAATAAATTCTTGTCCGGCTGGACAAAAGACATACATTCTATTCTAAGTGTATGGTTATCTATCACACTGTATTCCTCCTGAATAGGGACCACTGTTCTCTATAACATGTCACGGAACAACACACTCACTTGAGGGGAATCAACTCCTTTGGAAGCTCAGCTGTGCCAAACATAGTCCCAGCAGGTCTCAGTCATGTCAGCAGAACACTTGGTCAGTCAGCCATCATTTACCACCCTATGAAGGCTCTTGTCACATCAGCCTGGGTACGGGAGTGTCCCTTAAGTGATCTGCACATACTCAATACATATGTCTAGCAAGTTGCACAGAGGACCCAGTTGCTCCTACACCAATGATGCCCACACCTGCATGTCCAGTGGAGATGTGCCCACAGTCAGGGAAATAGACAAATTGGACAATGGGAAGCACATCATATGTGCATGGGTGCAAGCCACCGATGTGACCGTGCAAATGAAATGTTTACAGAAATGTGCACAAATTGTTAATCATGACACACCCAGTTTAATGCAAAGGATGACATGGATACCGACCAGAATAGGATACATATCTCATGGACCACATGGAGTACATCACATCAACACCACAGTATTCAACATTGAAAATTCAGCATTATAACACCAAGGTCATGGTAAACATCATCAACATAATGTACAGCCAAATCAAATTCACAAGGATAACTACAAATGCTTTATTCAGCCAATTTGAAATTCAAATGCAAAGTCCATGCAAAACAAAGGCCAATGGCCAGTCCATATCCAAAGTCAAAATAGGGTGTGAGTGACAACTGTTACACGTTGCTTGCCTGCACTGCTAAGGACACGGGACATTCACTCGGAGGGGCATACATGGGGGCAGGCCAGGCACCGCAGGGACAGGATCAGGGCTCAGCAGAAGGAGGTAGTGAAGGGGTGGTGGGTGCAGGAGAGTCACTGGCAACTGCAGTGGAGGTGTCTGACATAGTGGGGGCAGTCACAACTGTGGGGCACAAGTCAGATGGTGTGGGTTCCAGCACAACTGCAGTGGGCAGGTCAGATGGAGTGGACTGTGTCCCCACTGCAGTGCCCAAGTCAGACGGGGTGGTCGTGAACTCCACTGCAGTGCCCAACACCATGGTAGCGGACCTGGGTTCAGGTGAGGTCAGCAGGACAGAGGGGGGCCACGGTCCCCACACCAGTGGCACAAACAGGTTTACCGGGGGATGGGGTGGAAGAGCAAATGGTAGGGGGGGAGGGCCTGAGCACTTTGGGGATGGTGTATCTTTGTGTGGGGGAAGCTGGGGCAGTGTGTGGCGGGGAACCTGTGGAGTGGTGGCCTGTGGAATGGAGGACGGAGACTGTGTTGTGGAGCTGCGGGGCGGGGGTGGGGTCTTGCCCTTCCATGTCCGGGGGGACTTGCAGGTGGGGGCCTCAGTCTGCCTGCACCTGGAGGAGGCTGTCCGGGTGTGAGGGGCACTCCCCTCTGTGTGTGGGGACTTCCTCTTCCCCTTGTACGCTGGATCTTCTGGATCGGTGGGGAAGAGGCCAAGGTCACAGAGGAAGAGCTTCTGGGGAGATGGGGTTGCAGGTGAGGCAAGGGAAGGGGTCTTGGATGGAGATATATCGGAGGACTGCGGAGTGGTTGTGGATGGCTGTGTGCATGTTTGCAAACCATCCCCTTTGAGTGTGGTATCAGTACCATGAGGTTGCTTGCGTGTACCTCTAGACATTGGTTTGGGTGTTTATGTGCTGCCCGTGTCTGTGGGTTTGGGTGAATGTGCTGGTGTGTGTGTGTGTGTGCTTGGGACAGGTAGGGTGCTAGGAATTGTGGATGGGGCAGGGGTAGGAGGGGTGAGGGACTGTTGGAGGAGGGACACTGCTGCCGGCAGGGAGGAGGCGATGGACTGATTGGTCCTCTGTAGGGCAGACATGCCCGATGACATGCCCTCCATGAACGACACCAGTTGTGTCAACAGACTGGTGTGTGCATGGAGGACACTCAGCATTGATGTCTGCCCTACATGGATCTGTTGAAGCAAGTCGACATACTCCACACTCAGGGCAGCAGGAGACACAGGGGCAGGGGGTGCAGTGCCTGGCACAAAGGAGACATGCTCCTGAACACGGGAGCCTCCACGGACCTCTGGGATGGGAGCCGATGGGAGGGTGGTGATGGTGGTGGTGGTGGCGGGGACAGCCTCACTAGCTGGGGTTTGTTGGCTGCTGACACCTGCCTCCACAAGGGAGTCTTCCTCCGGGCTGCCGTGGTCCTCAGCTGGGGTGGATGGTGCTAAGGACTCCTCGGGGTGGCTCCACTCGCCCTCCATTTATTTATTTTATTTAGGGAATCTTGTATAGCGCACAGATACCCCAACGGGGTGTCCCGGCGCTTCTGTGAGAGCTGATGCTGTGTCTGACTCAGTTGGTATCAACAAAAGAGAAAGGTTTTTAGAGCTCTCCGGAAGGGGAGTTCCTCCTGGATGGTCCGGATGGACAAGGGTAGCTTGTTCCAGTGGGAGTAAGCACAGACTTGGAATGTTTTTCCCCCAGAACAAACTTTTTTGACTCTGGGGGTGGAAAGGAGATGTTTAGAGCTCGAGCGGAGAAGTCTGGTATTGCTGTATGGACGAAGGCAGGAGGATAAGTATGCAGAACCCTTTCCCTTGATAGCCCGATGAGCTAGGGTAAGTGCCTTGAATTCCGCCCTTTTATGAACCGGGAGCCAGTGCAGCCTATGTCGATGGGGAGTGATGCGTTCACGAAGGGGGAGACCACAGACCAGGCGAACAGCAGCATTCTGGACTGTCTGGAGGCGACGCTGGAGGCCCAAGGAGAGACCAAGGTACAGTCCATTGGCGTAATCCAGATGGGAGGTGATTAGAGCCTGCACGATAGTTTTCCTAGTCTGGCTGAGGAGGAAATTGATGAACTTTTTCATCATCCTCATCTTAGAGAAACAGGCCGCGGATACCGTCTGGATTTGTTTTTGGAAAGAGAGATTGGTATCCCAGATTACCCTGAGATTTTTAACTGAGTCTTTAGGTGAAGGGGGTGTACTCAGTTCAAGGGGCCACCACAGGTTGGGGTCCAGAGGCGAGGGCTGATGGAAAAATATAACCTCGGTTTTGCCGGCGTTAAGCCGGAGGGAATTGCTATCCATCCAGCTTGCGATGTTGCGTAGGCAGTTTTTCAACGGGTCAAAGGTAGATTGGGAAGGGGAGGCGAATGAAAACAGTAGCTGTATATCATCAGCGTAAGAAGTGGCCTTGATTCCGGATTGAGCGATGATCTCGGCCAGAGGGGAAAAATAAACATTGAACAGGAGGGGGCTCAGTGAGGAGCCCTGAGGGACTCCCCACCTGAGAGGGCGACAGTCCGAGGTAAATGGGGGTGTGAATACTGCCTGTGTCCGATTGGACAGAAAGGAGGCAAACCATTCCAAGGCCTTGCCTGGTATGCCTTTTGCCTGCAGACGGTGAAGGAGGACGGGGTGGGAGACGGTGTTGAATGCTGCCGACAAGTCGAGCAACACCAACACCGCTCTAGATCCCTCGTCCAACTTCCATCTGATGGCGTCAGCCATCTCAATGAGGGCGGACTCGGTGCTATATCCGGGCCTAAATCCGTGCTGTGAGTTGTGGAAGGCACCATTGGTTTCCAAGAAGCTAGCCAGTTGCCGCTGTACGAGTTTCTCAAGCACTTTAGCTGGTGCAGGGAGCAGGGAGATGGGACGGTAGTTAGCAGGTTCGGAGGAGTCTGCATTTGCTTTTTTGAGTATAAGAACCAATCTGGCGTGCTTCCAGGAGTCGGGATAGATTCCTGTCTGGAGGGAGTCGTTCCAAATTTCATTTAAGATGGGATTGAGCAGGGGGGCTAAGGATTTATACTGTTTTGCCGGCCAGGGGTCCAGGGGGGAACCAGATTTGCATTTTAGTAATTCTGCCAGCGAGTGTTTCGGGGTAATCACCTCAAAGTTAGAGAAGACCTGAGTGGGATTAGAGCTGACTGTGCATGGTTCGAGATTGTCAGGATTAATCTTGCTGGGAAAGGAATTTTGAATAGTGGCAATCTTGTCTTCAAAGTAGTTAGATAGACTGTCGCAAAGGGTCTGGGACACCGGGGGTTGACGCTTGAGGGCAAGAGGGTCAGTGAAGGTTCTGACGGCATTGAAAATAACTCTTGAAGACCCTTGTGCCCGGAAGATTTTCTCCTCTAGATGGGATCTTTTGTGGTCTATGATTTTCTTCCTGTACTCCTTAAGGGCGGATTTATATTTGGATTTACTGTTTGGGGAGTAAGATCGTCTCCAACTTCTCTCAAGCTGTTTACAGGCCGATTTACAAATGTGGAGTTCATCCGAGTACCACGGTGCGGAGGGGGTGGCTCGTGAGGATTTAATAGGTCTGATAGGGGCTAGGAGGTCAATAGCAGAAGTGATCCAGTGGTTGAAATTAGACAGTCTGATGTCTAAATCTGTAGCCTCCTCGGGGGCGGACAAGGAGAGATGAGGGGCTAAATTCTCAGGGGAAATCATCCTCCAGTTACGACCCACTGAGTTGGACAGGGGTCTCAATCGATCCTGATGGCAGAAGGAGATGGTAAAAGGGATCACGTAGTGATCAGACCAGATTACAGGGATGGGGTCACTTGTAGAGGTATCTGTTAGGTTAATGCAAATAAGGTCCAAGGTGTGTCCTGCCTTATGCGTGGGACCGGAAATTATTTGGTTTAGCCCACCATCTGATAGGGTGGACAGGAAATTAACGATGGTGGGGTCATCGGCATTGTCGACGTGAAGGTTGAAGTCCCCAATAAGGGTGAAATTAGCGTAACGGAAAGAGGCTTGTAGGGCATATTCAAGAAGGGCCGGGAGATGGGAGATTTTTAGATTTGGGGGGCGGCAAACTAATAAACCTGAGTATGTGCAGTTAGCAGCTAATTTGATACAAAAAGGTAGTGCCTCGATACACTCTATTTGGGAATAGGAGAAGGAAGAGATGGACCAGATAGATCTATAGATAATGGCCACACCTCCGCCGGGGGGGTTGTTCTGTCTGTTGGCACACAAGATCTTGTAATCTGGCAGGATGGCAAGGCAGAGAGCGGGATTGGATTCTTCTCCTAACCAGGTTTCGGTGAGAAAAAGAAGGTCCCACTGGTTGTCCTCTAACGATTGAGCTACATCTAAAGAGTGTTTCACAAGTGAACGACAGTTAATCAGTCCAGCTTTAATGATAATTTTCTTGGGGGCCGAGGAGTGTCGGGGGAGAGACTGTAGGAGATGACATGGAGGCGGAGGGGTGTTGTCTCTAGTTTGTACACTACAGGGTTTAAAGGGTAGTGACGAGGAATCGGAAGAAGGAGTATGTGCATACGAACAGGATTTTAAGTCGAGGTGAAGTAAGGCTTCCCTGCTGTAGGAGATGTTAGTGGAGGGGCCAGGTGAAGGAGAGATCTGACTCGTCTCGGCCGCGTCCTGGTCGCGGACTGGCGCAGACGGGCAGGACTCTGGCACGACTCCGGCGCGAGTCAGGCGCGCCCGCTGGGCGCGTTTGCTGCGCAAAGGCATGGACATCCCCTTTTATGCGCAACTAGAGCGCTGTGAATCCCAACCACACACAAGATGGCCGCCGCTATTCAGTGCCCGGGACCGGCTCCACAGCGTCAATGCTCAGCTGGGAGTGGCCCAGGGCAGCGGGACAGAGGGGGAACGAAGTGAGCGATTGAAGCTTATTAAATCAAGCTAATTTACTTAGAGTTGCAAGAGAGTAGATAAAACGCCGATTTAGCAGTTTGTACAATTTAAGAGCAAGTAAAATCAGAAACAACGCTAAGTAACACAGCCTCCCGGCTTCCGCCTCAGGAGGTGCTCAAGCAGTTACACAATCAAGCGCTGGGCATACCGGGACCCCTTTTATGCGCAACTAGAGTGCTGTGAATCCCACCCACACACAAGATGGCCGCCACTATTCAGTGCCCGGGACCGGCTCCACAGCGGCAATGCTCGGCTGGGAGTGGCCCATGCCACTGGGTCCCTCCAACTCCTTGCTTTCTGTCCCAGTCTGGCTCTGCGGCTCCTCCTGGTCCATGGCGCTGTCCCCTCCTGTGGCCGTGGAAGTCTCTGGATAGAATTAGGAAAAACAGAACAACATCAGTCACCTGCACTGACCGTACACACCACAGTGAGTACAGCACATCACAGGGCAATCCCTGGCATCATCATCTGAACACTGCTCAAAGTGCTCACACTGTTTTGAATAAGTCAATTGTCAGTCTGACCATCAACCATGGCACTCATATCCCTCCTGGACTTGCACCCATATGTCTGTTGCATGTTGGATGCTAATACCCCAATGTGCAGACATGCACCACCTACACAGTTGTTGGACATGCAAGTGAACATGTAGATGTTTGTCACTATACACACATCATATCTCTTGCCTCTGACTCAGTACAGGTGTCAGGAAGAAGGGATGGCCAGAGTCTCATTTCACATGCTTGTGATGCATACCAGCAACACACACTATGATGTTCTCATGTCCTGATAGTCAATGCCACAATGGGGTGCATGGAGCACATTTGACTCCAATGCAGGATCCCTCACAGCAAGTTAAATGCCATGGCACAGGCATGCCTGGAAAGTCAGTCATCACTGTCTCCTGTCACAGGGGCAGTGCATCCAGACAACAACAGTATGGACTGTGTCACAATCATAGGTCATGGGTAAAGCAAACTCTGCAGCTGAGAAGTGCACTTGTCCATCCCCTGCAAACAACATATTCCGGACTCAGATGACCCCACATCATACAAATCAGATATATGAGCGACTGCGAACACAACTCCCTGAACATGAGCACCTCACAGTCTGCTGTGCATGAAACACAGCTGCCTGAACTTCACAGTTACATACTCCAATTTGCACTGTCAAGTGATCACACACCTATATGTCACACAGGTCTCGTCTCCTATAGTCACATCTCAGGTGTCCTGCTGACTCTCAAACTCATGAAGACCCCAGTTGTCCTGAAAAGGAAGCCACACCACAATGACACAGAGGCAGACACCTGAAGGCACATGTCACTAAGTACAATCTGTAAGTTGATACACAGGAGTGGGAGTACAGAGTGTTTTTAAATGCCCTGGAGTAGGCATGACTGCCCAGGTCTACGTGAAACAGTGTATAGCCTTGGACAGTAGGCAGGTGGCTAAGCAAGTGTGACACACTTGATATACATGCTCCTGAGGCCCAACATTTGGAGTCACCTGCTGCATGGGTGTGTTTGAAATACCCCAGGCATATGTGGTGAGTCAGACCAGCAATTGGAACACATATCAAGGGCACACACAGATCACATGCCAGATCTCAGGCATTGTGTAAACAATTTACCCACCCACGAAACACACAACAGAATCACAGTAACAGATGCTGTCCGGAACCTTAAGCATAGCTGACTGCAGGGACACAGTGCTCTAGTGAAACAAGCCACAGACGGTAGGGGCCACACCTGTGGATCAGATGAGGAGGGTGCATTACACAATTGAGGGACATGAGTCCTGGACTACAAGACCTACGTAATGTGGAAGTGTGACCAGGCCAAAAGACTGCAAAAAGCATGTCAGACATAGTTCACAGATTAGGCAGGGACTTACCCCCTTCTTGCTACTGTCTGGCCTTCAGCTGCCCATCTAGGTCTGGGAAGACCACCTCCAGTATCCTGAGCATGTGGGGGGTCAGGGTCCGCTGCCCGCCCCTCCTGCGAGGAGGCGACAGCTTCAGCTGGACCCTTGCGATCCTCCGGGTCCAGCCCCAAAGGTCCTGCCACCTCTTCTGGCAGTTGCGGATCCGGCGCTTGTAGACCCCCACTGATCTAACTGCCCGGGCGATGGTCAGCCAGATCTCGTGCTTCTGGTGGGCATCAACCTGTGAGGAGGACAAAGTGAAAAGGCCATTACCACACATGCCACATATTTGTGCTGCACACAGTTGAATATACATGTAGTCATAACAAAGGTAAATGAGGCACACAGGTAGTGCACCCATGGAAATGGACAATTGCCCTGCATGTCTGACATGTTAACATTGCCTGGGAAGTTCAAGCTTGCACAAATGCACTTTTGCTGCAGAACACGTGTTCATCACATGTACCTACACACTTTGGGGGTTGAAAGTACTCAGTGAGTACGCTTGCCACTGGTGTACACACTGCTAGTACTGATAGTCAGACAACATGCACAATTAGGAAGGCAGTGGACTGCACACTCACCTGCTCCCCTGGTTTCCCATACAGCTTGCAGTACTGTGGAAGGAGCCCGTCTAGCAGGGTACATGCCATAGCAGTAGCCAGAGGATGCAGAGACAGCAGCAGTGGTAGCAGAGATGTGGTCAAGTAGCATGTAGGGCAGGCAAGTGAGCTCCCTGGGGGCCAGCCAGCCTTATATCTGTGCTGCAGAGGCAGAATCTGTGCCATGTGTCCTAAGTGATAGGTCCAACATGGTTGCATCCTATGAATCAGGCCAATCCATGGAATAGTATGACTCGTACACGTCTTCCGCATTGTTCAAATTTTCACCTTCATGACACCCTAGAAATTGCACCATTGTTGCAGGCAGCCAACTGAATTCCCAGCGCACGACTCGTACAAGTTTTGAATCCGCGTCCGTCTCCATGACAGTCCATAGCCAATGAGTGCGCACAGCTCGGTCAACTAACTGTACAACGCGTAGTTTGAATATCCACACTCACCCGTCTCCATACTATTCAATGGGCTATGCGTGCGCATGGCTCGGTCCATGCCTCCACGACTCGTATGCATAATAGTCACCCGCATTGGTTCACATTGCAGTCAACGGCCAAGGCGTGCGCATGGCTCGGTCCATGCCTGCACGACGCCAATGCATAATAGTCACCCGCAGCGGTTCACATTGCAGTCAATGGCCAAGGCGTGCACACGACTCGGTCCATGCCTGCACGACGCGTATGCATAAAAGTCACCCGCATCTGTTCACATTGCAGTCAATGGCCAAGGCGTGCACGCGGCTCGGTCCAGAACTGTGCAATGCATCTTTGTAGAAGTCACCTGCGTCGGTTGACATTGGTGTGACTTGTTGACGGATTCCCCACACAATTACTTGCCAGGGACTCAGGTGCACACCTACCACACCACAGCATGTGCCACACTGTATCTCATGGCATGTAAGACTGCATTACCTGTGTGTGTAGGGGGGGCAACATTTGGTTTGTTTTGTGGCACTTTGGTGCAGCCACTCCCAGGATGTGCACGTGTTCATGGGGTCAGAATCCTTTGTGTGTTATGCACATTACCACTGTGATGTGCAACTGTACAGTTAAGGGCATGAATCATGGACACAGTTGCAGGTTGGATTTGTTTAGGGCATGTCACATACACCCTGAGTCCTGAGTGGGATGGTATGTATGTCACAGTGAGACCCATAGCCACAATTCTGATGTACACCCACAGTCTGTGTGCATGTTGTGTCTCAGATGTGTCTGATCCCATGTGCCCAAAGGGAGACAGTCTCCACATCCATGTGGTTTGTGCATCAACATTGATGTTGTGTGTGTGTCTCAGAGACGTCCATGTATGGCCTGCAGAGACAACAGGGGCCGCTACCTGTGGGACTCATGGTTGTTTTGTGGCATGTACATGATACGCCATGTCATGCCAGTGTCCATGTGGCAATGCAGGGACCCTGGGTATCTGCTTGTCAAAGAGCTCTGATGCCTGGGAGACATCAGTCCTCACTTGTCACTGTGGTCTGTGTTTGGAAAGTGACAACAGTACATAGGTACTGTGACACAGCCTAATGACTGGCCATTGCACTACATGTAACTTATGTAGACATGTGGACTTGAGATGAGAGATGATGGGCATGTAGGTGACATATGTGTCCATACCCAACAACACACACCTCAAGACATTGTGATATTTTGCTTGGTCATAGCTACATGAGTGGATGAATCGACAATCTTCCTTTGTTCATCTCTGTACTGCAGGGCACCAGCTGTCCATAGACCGTTCCCAGACCTTGAAACCATGCAGGAACGCGACTGCATCCAATGGTACCGCTTCACCAGGCCACTGATTGAGGAGTTGGCGGAGCAGTTGGCGCCACTTCTGCTACCTGGCCGGACATACCCTACAGCACTGACCCCAGAGGTGACGGTGATGGCAGCCCTGCCCCTCTTTGCTACCGGTACCTTCCAGTACACTGTGGCTACTGCTGGTGGTATGTCGCAAACTATGTTCAGTCATGTGCTACGCAATGTCTTGGAGGGGATGTTGCATTTTCTTGACCTGTACATCAAATTTCCTAGCCCAGGTCAACTCACTGACATAAACGCTGCTTTTTCTACACTGGGGAGGATGCCGAATGTCATCGGATCTATTGATGGTACACATGTGTCCCTCGTACCACCACGGGCACATGAGCAGACATACCGGAACAGGAAACATTTCCACTCCATCAATGCTCTGGTGGTATGTCTAGCGGACATGTGTGTGCACATTTCCCCAGTTCTGCGCACGATGCCTACATCATGAGGAGTAGTTGCATGGCAACGCTGATGTCACAGATGCCAAACCAGCATGCCTGGCTTGTCGGTGTGTACTGACTGTTTACCATTGTGTGTGTTTGGCAATGTTGTATTCCATACTCTTTCAAAACTCAGCTAATTGTTCAATTGTTTGTATGTAGGTGACTCCGGATACCCCAACATGCCGTGGTTGCTGACACCCCTCAGGAACCCTGTGACACCAGCCGAGATGAGTCACATGGTCAGACCAGGAGGGTGATTGAGTGGACATTTGGTCTCCTGAAAAGCCACTTCTGCTGCCTGTACAAGACCGGAGGGGCCCTCCCATATGAGCCTGCAAAGGTGTGCAAAATAATACTGGTCTGCTGCATGCTACACAACATGGCAGTGCGGAAGAAGCTGCCTCTCATCCTGGATGACGATGACCTACATCCGCCACCTGTGGAGGATCCAGGCCTGGACCACGATGCCATTGATGATGATGATGAGGGTGACGTCCGCACACAGCTCATCAACAACTTCTTCACCTGAATGTGAGTTTACAGGGTTGTTATGTCAATGTATTGAGATAGCCTGAAATGTGTTGGGGCTGCTCTGTTGCTGTTTGAGTGTGTCTGTGTGCTACTTGACTGGATGCGTGCAGTGATGTGTCCTTTCAGGTAGTCTGTACTCCACAATAGTGTTGACATGCTAACTTGTTTCTGTGTAGGTTTCTTGTGACATGTTTTGTGCATGTGCATTGCATTTCTATCCTGTTTTGTTGTGCTTTTGACTGTGTCTTATGTCTGTCCTTCCCAGGGTACTTTGCCTGTTGTTTGGTCAACTCTGACCCCCAACACCCAGAATCCAATCCCAGGGTGGAAGTTGTCGATTCCCATCTAGTGATGTACCACACACCCCTGGACTTCAATTCTTCAACACTTGGTGACTGTGTGTCCACTGTCATGTAGAATTACCTTGCAACTGTTGTGGAATAAACATGTTGCTGATGTGTAATGAACCTGTGCTACACTTTGTTATGTGTGTTGTCTGTCTTCCCACATCTGAATGACATTTGCTTACCTCACCTGTGGGCTTTGTACCACTGACTGTGGATAGGTGTGGTGTCTGTGCATTCCACTGTATTTCCGGTCAACATCACTGTATGCGATGAGTTACATGGCCATGTTGAGTATGTGTTGTGGTACCCTAGTGGCGTGTCTCCCTCACATATGTCACATCACCATGACACACATAACGGTGATCACATTGCTGTAGTAGTTAGCATGCACTGTGTTCTTTAGCAGATCATCATCTCCATGACACATACCAAGTTGGAATCACAACAGAGGCAAGCATAGTGTAATGGTGGGTTTATTTACAAACATGTGTGAGGATAGTGCACAGGATGGTGGATGCTGTACATTGGGTTTTGAATCCAAAGTTCACAGAAGAATTGGAAGTATTGGTAGATGAAATGTCCAGAGTAAAGTCCACAGTCATCTGCTACATTAGACCAACATAAACCCTCCATGTCATGTGGGTGAGTTGGGTTATATATGACAAGGTGAACGGTTTGCACACAAAGAACATTTTCCAGAACAGGTTTTGTGTCTCTGGAGGATGTGCACGGGCATCTGCGTCTCACTTGTCCTTCTTCGGACGACCCCTCTTCTTCTTTGGGGGGATCCACAGGTGCAGGCGTCTGCAGTGTAGCGGACTCTCCACCAGAGTCATCCTCCCTCCCTGTGGCAGTAGCAGATCTAGTGACAACAGATGTTGTGGGCACACAGGGAGGTGTGGACATGTTGTTGCTTATCTGGCGGAGGCATGTGAGTATGTCCCTATGCACCGCAGTAAGTGCATCCCACTTGGACTCCATGCGAGCATGATGGGCAGCCTGCTCCTGTTGAATGTCCTTGAGGATCTCCACTACCTGGCCGAATCCTCCGGTGCTATCCTGGTACGCATCTATGATGCGTGCCAGTTGGGGGACATAATGCAGTCCAGACCCCTCTGCAAGCTGTGACCTCTGCCTACCACCCCTCCCACCATCCCTAGCCACATGGGCAGGACCTGTGACGGCACGCACAGGTGACCCTGTGCCCCCTTGTGTGTTATTACTGGTGGTGTTGTCCGTAGCTTACTGGGTGGCCCGTGTCCCTGTGCTCGGAATTCTGTGTCCTTCGTCTGTCCGTGTTGGCGGGGGTGCTCTGTCTGTTGCCAGATGTTGGAGGCATGGCTGCAGGGGGTGCAGATGTTTGTACTGCTGGGGTTGCATGATGACTCACACCGGAGGTGCCAGGTTGTTCTTCGTCATCCGAAGAGGACAGAGACTGATCCACACCAGAGAGCTGAGGGTCCACCGGAGTCTGGGACAGGGACTCCTCTTCGTTTGTTGGTGTGTCCCTAGCACCACCTGTGTTTGGAAGAGACACACAATGTAAGTTATGTTTCTGCAGGCATCAATGGTTCACATACATGACATTTGCAACTGTACATCAGGATACGTGCCTGTACACTGCATTGTCCAAAGTTGACACAGACAGAGATTGATATTGTTGTAGCACATTGTCCAGCCAACATGAAGCATTTCAATGTGCATGGCGAAGTGTGTGCATAACCAGCTCATGTATAGATTTGACTGTACATGGCCATTACTACTCAAGGGCCATCACGTGGCTGACACAGGTGTGTCATCCATGTCCACATTTGACCTTTAACGAGGACATACATGCAATTCCACTTAGGATATATTGCAAGATTGGGGCATGTGTGGTAGCAGTTTTTGCTAGTCTTTGTGCGTCACATTGGTTTGTTGGTACAACATGGTCACAGTCCGGTATGCCTGTGATCTCTTGGAAGAAAGTGTTTTTTTTTCTGTGTTCCTAGTTCCCATCTCATTTCATACAAGTGATGATATCACCGTAGTTAATGAGTCTGGTGCTGAGTTTTGTACGTGCATATGTGATTTGACTTGTCTATATTCTCCATGGTGATATGGATTGAGCAAGGCAGCTCTCTGGATTTTCCATGCTCATGACAGTGATAGCCAGTGTTGTGTGTGTTGCGGTTTTGCTGCTGTGAGTAGAATGTCTCCTCCAATGCAGTCCAGGTTAGACCTTGTGTCTTCAGTGTCTATGACAGTGAGTGGTGTGTTGTGTGAAGGATGCATATGTTGCAGAACGATGTAGGAGTGGAATGCAGCTCAGAACAGCACCTAGTGTGAATGAGACCATGCTACGGTGTCAGCTATATTGGTGTGTCCATTCCATTCACTGTCAGATGTCCCCTGTCAATGATGTATATATGACTTCCTGTGTGTTTTGTGCAATGTACTATATATGGATTTCCACACTTGTCATCTGCAAAACACACCTCCACAGCCAGGCCATACGGTTGCAATGGCTGTGCGTGCAAACGTGTTTGGGTTGGCCAGTGCATATGTTTGATTTGCAGCCACATCATTTATCAGGCCCATGTGCCAGTCATCTTGCCCGGGCATTTAATTTGTGAGTGACTGGTACCACATGTGCAATGTGTTTTAGCAGAGAAGGTGTGTGTATGGCCTGCATCAGTGTTATTTGTTTTCAAGTCAGGACCTCCTTCTCCCCAAGGCCAGTTATCCCATCATGAAGCGTGCCACCATTGCAGTGGGTGCAGGTTAACTTTCAGGATGTCAGTCAGTGCAGTCCTGTTGTTTGTTAGTGCCCAGTTCCCAGCAGGGCCTTGTGCTCCCACAACAGAGCCCAGTGTCAGACATCTTGTCAGTACATTTCCACTCCCTGTGAGGTGAGCATGGTTCAGTGTGAGCTTGCTGAGCCATGTAGGTGGGTGGGGATTGTCTCTGACTACAACTCCCATCATGCTCTTGGCCACACCCCCTTCTCAGCATGTCCATACTTCCTTCCTTTTGACTCTGCTTTCATGTGAGGGAGTGTGACAGCAATGGCAAGATGGCTGACTGTTCAGTCCTGGTGTTTGCTGGTGCCCAGTTCCCAGCAGGGCCTTGTGCTCCCCACAACAGAGCCCAGTGTCAGACATCTTGTCAGTCCATTTCCACTCCCTGTGATGTGAGCATGGTTCAGTGTGAGCTTGCTGGGCCATGTAGGTGGGTGGGGATTGTCTGTGAATGCAACTCCCATCATGCTCTTGGCTACACCCCCCTTCCCAGCATGCCCATACTTCCTTCCTTTTGACTCTGCTTCATTGTGAGGGAGTGTGACAGCAATGGCAAGATGGCTGACTGTGCAGTCCTGGTGTTTGTTGGTGCCCAGTTCCCAGCAGGGCCTTGTGATCCCCACAACAGAGCCCAGTGTCAGACATCTTGTTAGTCCATTTCCACTCCCTGTGAGGTGAGCATGGTTCAGTGTGAACTTGCTGGGCCATGTAGGTGGGTGGAGATTGTCTGTGACTGCAACTCTCATCATGCTCTTGGCTACACCCCCCTTTCCAGCATGCCCATACTTCCTTCCTTTTGACTCTGCTTCACTGTGAGGGAGTGTGACAGCAATGGCAAGATGGCTGACTGTGCAGTCCTGGTGTTTGTTGGTGCCCAGTTCCCAGCAGGGCCTTGTGCTCCCCACAACAGAGCCCAGTGTCAGACATCTTGTCAGTCCATTTCCATTTCCTGTGAGGTGAGCATGGTTCAGTGTGAGCTTGCTGGGCCATGTAGGTGGGTGAGGATTGTCTGTGACTGCAACTCCCATCATGCTCTTGGCTACACCCCCCTACCCAGCATGCCCATACTTCCTTCCATTTGACTCTGTTTCAGTGTGAGGGAGTGTTACAGCAATGGCAAGATGGCTAACTGTGCAGCCCTGGTGTTTGTTTGGCTACAAGTCCAAAGAGAGCCCCTGTGCTTCACACAGCAGAACCCAGTGTGGTGTATCTTTGGGTGATATTTCACTACAGTGTGAGTCAATGCATTATCCAAGGTGAGTTGTGTGGAGTTTGTGTTGAGGGGTGTGTGTGTACCAACATGCTGGTAAGTATGGTCAGAGCTGTCAGTCCTCCTTCCCACCCTGCCAGACATCCCACCATGAAACGTGCTACCGTTGCAGGGCGTGCAAGTTGTCTTTCAGGATGTCAGGCAGTGATGTCCTGCTTCTGATTTGAGCACAACCCCTACTAGGGCCTTGTGCTCCCCACAGCAGGACCCAGTGTCAACCATCTTGTCAGTTAGTTTCCACTCCCTGTGATGTGAGCATGGTTCAGAGAGGTCTTGATGGGCCAATTGGGAGGGGAGCATTATCTGTGACTACAAACCCCATCATGCTTTTGGATACACTCACTTCACCAGCATACCCACTATTCCTTCCTGTCAGTCAGCTTCACTGTGAGATAGTGTTTGTGGTGGCAAAATGTCTGACATGTTTATTTAGATTTGTGCCACTGCCTTGCTCTATTTGTTGGTAG